>NC_051188.1:3082256-3307256 GCF_015220075.1 Falco rusticolus | reverse complement strand
GTGTTTCTTGGGTACCAGCCCCTTCCCTCGCCCTACATCCATGTGTCTTTCCTGGCGAAAACCAACCGCTCCAGCATCCACTCTCATTTTGGGGTGAATCCAGGAGATTGAGTTATTATTGCAATGATCAGCTTCACTCCCCATTAAAAATCTCACTCCGTTTAGTAACTACCACTGGGCAAATGCTGTTATATCCCGTTGGCTGCTAGAACTGCTCTGTGCAAGCTCAGATGGATATGTACCTGGCAGCAGCGCAGAGTTATACCTTTCTTTACATAAACTAAAAGTCAATTTTCCCCTGGGGCAGAGGATTTTCCAGCACTTCAAATCACATCCGCCTTGTTTAGTCTCTCCTGCCTTTATCATTTGTTCAACAAAACATCCGTCTGTCCATCCCCACCGCACTGCTGTACACCTCGGCGGGTATCCAGTGAGCTGGGGGAAATAATCCCGTGGTGGCAACCCCTGTGAAATGAAGTCATGGGCTCTCTGGCCATGGGTCCCCCTTCCCCACCTCCCCCCAATAATACGTTTTGTGATGTGGATTTCTGTCGACAGAGCGAGACGCCCGGCTCTCTCCTCCTGATGAACATGTCCCGCGAGGACAATGATGGAGTTCCTGCGAAATTTTTACCACTGACCTTTTCTCCGCTGTGGAGCGGGAATGCGTCTCCCAGTGAAGGCTGGGGACAGTGGAGAGCATGTTATAATGCTGGAAAATGTGACTCGGTCTTTGTGGAATGCCATTCCTCCCCCCCCCCCCCTTTCTTTCCCTTTCCTTCTCCCCCCCCCCCCCTTTAGAAAAACGCAGTGCTGAAAACTTGAAAATTTAATGCAAAAAATTGCTGTCTGCTGCCCCCCTCCCCTTCCCAGCTCCGTCTGAACAAGCAGCCAAGCTGTTAAATGCTTTTACCTGCTGTGTCCAAGTCAAAAGTTAAATAATGTGTGAATGAATGTGGAAGGAAAACAAGAGGCAGAGAGGGAGCGCGGGAGAGAGCCCCTCTTACAACAAGATAATTGTTACATTATGAGAAACAAATAACACGCTGCTCCTCTCTGGGTCTGTGTCCGTGACATCTTGACAGGTACATCTGAAGTTAATTACGTGCCTTTCGCTGTGTTTTGCTCCACCGCTGGGGCTGGATCCTGCAAACACGTGCCCCAGAGCATCACACCCTGGCAGCCAACGCTTGCTTTTCAGAGGTCAGTGAGTTTGCAAGCGGGGTCGATTTGCTTTCCTGGGCCATCACTGCTGCAAAAATGCCATTGGCAAGAGGCTGGGATATCCCAACTGGCCGTGCATGGTGGGTTGCATGCTGGTGTCACGGGACCTGCCTTTCACCCATGCCCACAAAGAGAGGTTTATGGCTCCTGCTGACAGGAGAGGGCTATGTTATTCTTCCTAACTAAATAGTGCAGTTGCCACATCTTTTCTTCCTGGGGCTTGTTTGTGGCTCCCAGATGCTGGAAATGTTTTGCTGTCTAATCCAATGCATTCCTCTTTGCATAGAGATGCTGGTTTAACCCTGCATGTTTCCACTGTTGCTGAATCTCCTTCACCACATCTCAGGTCCAACACTCCCTTCTTGTGCAAACCCTCCACCAGATCACCCATCCCACCTTCATCCCCATGGGGGGTGTCCTGAGCATCTGAATTATTTTTAAGTGCTAGTACTTGCATCAATGTGACAAATGAAAGGGCTCTTGGTCCCTTCTGGACATGGATTCATCTCACTTGCAACAGCCACCAGATGTCTTTTGGTACCCTGAGCTGCCTCTGTGTTTGATGGAGAGTTTCTTGGAGAGCAGTTCATCTGTCTTCTTCCATGGCTGCATTTAGGAGAAGAGGTTGTTCAAAGTGTCCCCCTCTCTATGCTGACTATGAGAGAAGCTGGACATGACTACCTCAGATCGAGGGGACATGCTGATGAACATGTTTGGTCATATGTTTCCTGCCCAATGCATAGAAATGTGTGATGCACTCACTAAAGACACTGATTTGGTCTCCTCTTTGTTTTAATATTGCTTTTATTGCGGTTCACTTTCAAAGAAATGAGGACTTTGATGAGTGGAGGGGTGATATGGGATTTCCTTCAAACTCTTCCCCCAGACACGCATTTGTCATGCTGGATCTGAATTTCTTACGGTGCAAAGAAAGGAGATTGTACATGCATGGTACAAAAGGGCGACGTCTCTTCTCCAGCCCATGTTCGGTGGGATGAGCCCAGGGTCACCAAGGCTGACCCAGCAAAATGGGTTTGTCTGCATTGCTGACCAGGAGGACATCAGAAGTTGAGCTTGAGACCTGATGGTCTACATGGCTCGCCCCCCTTGAGCTTACTCAGAAGTCCTTGTGGGGAAGGAGTGTGAGTCTGAACCTGTTTTGGCCCCTTCTGTCCCATGCATAGACCTATAGCACTATCCCAGCAGGCTTCACACCCTCAAGCATCAGTTTCATGCTAGAAAACAACCACTCCGGTGGTCTGCAGCACAGCCCGCATATTATTTCAGACAGATTAACTTGGCCAAAACACACAAAACTGTTGTTATGTCTTGGGGCTGGAGGGGCAACATGGGAGCTGGGGGAAAGCCGGCACTGTGTGCGGTGTAGGGGGGATGTGCTCCAGACAGGGGCAGCCCTGAGTGGTGTGGACACCCACTGGCCCATACACCTTGGCCTCTGGGCCAGGGACACTCGCTAGGCCTCTGTTATTTGGCAGCATAGACATGATTTACTAATCCCACTGCTAGGAGCTTCTGTGGCTCTTCGTATTGTCTTCATCCATACCCCAACATTAGCCACAGCTCCCTGGGTGAAGACATCTGGCTATGTCCACACCACCTGGCTACACAGAGTGCAAAAGTGCTGAAGATTTTCCATCCACAGTTCAAAGAGGCATTTTTTTGGACTATAGCCTGGTCCTGTGGACCTGCTCTTGGTCAGCGTGTGGTGGGTGCTCCCCTGGAGCGGGTCTTTGGTTTGGGTTTGTTAGGAACTGAAACATCAATGCAGATGCAGACCCTCCCCTTGGAGAAATGTGATGGTGAGGAAGACCATGAAAAGCTCTCCCCTCCCAAGTCCCACCCCAAGCTTCAACTCTGAAGTTCAAATAAAACTAGCAACTTGAAAGAAAACCTCATCCCAAAGCTTCCCAGGGGCAGCTTCACCCTTGCAGCCGTAGTGAGACCACAGGCTGTTTGCTCTTGCTCGGGGCAGCGTACCTTGCCCTACTCTTTCACCGATGCTCAGCAGAGTCTCACTTCCATTTCAGACACCAAATCCAGATGATCTTCATCTGCCCAGAGTTTTTCTTTTTATTTGCACCCCTCTAACAATGATGTTACTATTCCCCTGGCCATCTTCATCAACACAAATGAATGTCTTCTGTGTCTTTTTCTCGGAGGATGAATTTTGATGAGTCCCTTCAGCTATTACTTTGAGGTACATTATGGATTTGCTATGATCAGTGCTTTCTGACTTTCTAACTAGGTTGAAAATCTCCCACAAAGAAAATAATCTTTTGCGAGTAAATAAGCATTGCCACACACTCCACAACAAATTTACGATCTGGATACCCTCAAGACTTCTAAGTAAAGACCACATGTATTTTTTTTTCAAACATTTTATTTGGCAGGTGTTCCTGGAAGACCAGGGCTCAGCGGTGGGGTTGCAAACTGACTGAACAGCACCCGTAACTGTGCTTATGAGATGGCAAGCATTTTTAAGGCTCTTGGAGAAAACACCAAAGAAAATAGTTTGAAATTAAGTTGACGGTGCTTTCTCAAGATTTCTTTTCCCCCAGAGGCAAACTATATCACACAAGACTCTTGTCTTTCTATCGCTTACAGACAGAAAGGAAGGTAACTCATTTGATGTTCACTCCCCTGAGTAGACCTGCCTCTAGCCTACCATGTATTTTTAATATTAGTCCTAAAAACATTCCAGGTACAGTTCTAGATGTTGGAGGGATTTCAGAAATGCTTTTGTGCTGCATGCCAAAATGCTAAAAGCAGGGCTAGATTGTGTCATCAGTTTTCAATCAAGTCTCTCTGTGCCTCTTTTTCTAAGTTGCTAAAAAAGTTGCACATAAAATGGTGAGCAAAGACTTTCCATATAACTTAAAAAATGAGGTTCCTCATCGCAGCTGCTGTAGGTGGTTTTGGTTGTTCTGTGGAAGGACCTGGTCCTGTCTGGGTTCATATGGCAGTGGCAAGAAGAGGGGAATACTTTTGCTTGGCTTAGTTTGCACATTTGCTGTGTTTTGCACCAGATTTGATCATCATATTTTACAATTCCATCCCAGGCAGGAAATCTAGACTATGGATCAGTGGCTGCCCTAATTTTTATTGGCAAATCATGATCTTTATTGGTGGAATTATGAGCTAGCTGGACTTTACAGTCTTTGTGTAATGAAGCCAATATATTACTACTAGTGTGATGTTTTAAATGTAATGTAGCAAAGAACAAAGGTAGCTTTCTTCTTGCTTTCCTTCTCTTTCTCTTTCTCTTTCTTTCTTTCTTTCTTTCTTTCTTTCCTTCTTTCTCTCTTTCTGTCTTTCTTTTTTTCCTTCTTTCCTTTTCTCTTGTTCTTTTCTCTTCCTTTCTTCCTTCCTTCCTTCTTTCCTTCCTTCCTTTCTTCCTTCCTTCCTTCTTTCCTTCCTTCCTTCCTTCCTTCCTTCCTTCCTTCCTTCCTTCCTTCCTTCCTTCCTTCCTTCCTTCCTTCTTTCCTTCCTTCCTTCCATCTGTCCGTCCGTCCATCCTCCCATCCTTCTGTCCTTCCATCCTTCAAATCATTTAGGTTGGAAAAGACCCTTAAGATCATGAAGTCCAACCATTACCTTAACCATACCAAGTCCACCACTAAGCCATGTCCCTTCTGCATTGACAATAGGTCAGTCACTCCAACATGGACACAGTCACCTTGACAAAAGAGCTCGGTATTAGAAGAAAAAAAGAACCAATACTGTCATGTTGAAGTGTTTTTTTCTGGTGCAGCTGCGGTGAGAACTGCATCTCTACCCAGCTTAGTCCCACTGATCTGTGAGATGGAGGTCTAAGTTCAGAGATCACAGATGCAAAAGTAACTCCGGATTTTCTGTTGCATTTTACAAAGCAGAGATCCATATTTCCAAAAACATGCTGTAGACCTAGTGGTTATGCTAGTCTGAAACGGAAAAAGCTCCCAATTGCCCTTTGGAGCATCCTCTCTCCCTCTACTGACTATGGAAAAGCCAGAGGATCTCAGACAATTACTATAGCTCCTTGAAATTAGCTGGCATGAATAACTGCCCTCCCTCCACCTCCCCTCAGGCTTTGCCCTGGAGAGTGGAATGAGGATGGGAAGGTCAAGGAAAGGAATAGGGACATGGGGTGAAATCATGGGCTTGGCAACACCCTCCAGTCACTGCTGGAGCAGGGAATGCAGTCCCAGAATCTCCATTTCTAAACCAGGATCAAACCCACTAATTCGCTCAGCAGTGATAAGCTTCAGCAGGACTTCGTGTTTCACTTCCAAAAAGTTAAAAAAAAACAAACCAAACTCAACCCTTTTTATGATTCTTTTTGGTGTTGGTTTTTTTTTTGAGGATGGGAGTGATCACAGTGGTGATACAAAGAATGAGAAGGATCAGACCCCCGGTGCTGCTGGAGGTGGTGCTGGAGCCAGAGGAGCACATCTGGCTTTTCAGCTCCTGGGATGGGTTGGCAGCACGAGCAGCAAAAAAAAAAGCACCATGTTTTATTTGTAAACCATGCAAAGTCAGAGTGGTGTCACCGCAGCAGAATAAGCACTGAGTCCCACAATACCAGTTTTACGGTCTCCATCCAGACCAAAGCCTTGCTTTAATATTGCTTGCACATAATCTTCAGTTTGTAACATTTACCTAATTCCTTATTGTTAAAAACCCCAGAGGAAGAATAGGCTAGTCCTAACCTCTCCTGGACCGCAGCTCTGAGCTATTAATCTGTCATGTCAGCATATTTTATTAATACTGTTTTCCTGCGGATGATAGGTGGAATACATCATAAGTCACTTACCATCTGCTGTGTAAGTGCGTTGTAAAGTATCTTTCTTCCATAGATTATTGCTTTGATAGATTAGGGGTTTGTACAGCCATGATACCTCATCCCATCAATTTTAAGCTCCCAGGAGAGCCTTCATGGCTGAAGTATCTGATCAATGCAAAAGTCTTTAACAGCATCTCACTGTGCCCCCGCAGGCTAGGAAAGTGCTATTACACCCGCTTTCCAGATGAGGACACAGCGTCCCGGTTTTGTGCTGCATTGCTTTAATTAAGAGCCTTTTCTCCTTCTCATCCATCCCTAGGCAATAGGGAGAGATAAAGAGGTCTAGAGGGGAACATCCTTTTCTCCAGACTGCATCGGGGAAGCTTTCTTAGAGGTGCCTTGTAGCATCCCAGACACCGAGACATCTGCTCTGCTCTTTTGGAGCTTGAGCACATCTACACCACCAGCTTTTATGGGCAGAGCTGCATCAGCGCAATGGGTGACATACAGACCATCCCAGAGCAGCAGCGTCCGTAGGAGCAAAGCTCAGCCAATGCTGTCAGAATCCACCTCACGCTGATTTAGTTGCATTTAAACCTGCATGCTTAAGTATAAAGAATGGAGTTAAAAAAAACAGAGAGAGGCACCGCAACAGAAAAGGTCTATTTCCAGCCTAGAGAATGTATCTAAAGAAGGTGGGCTGAACTGGAAGTGTGCTTGCTCCATCCCACCATAACTGCAAAATAGTGTCACTCCCTTTCGTTGCGCTTTTTTTGCCCCCACAGTTACAGAGATGGGGAATCCGTGGGCAGCTGATACATCAGCGGTTCCCATTCTTTCCCCCGTGATGCAATGTGTCCTGCTGGTGGCTACTGCCCCCCACCCTTGTCCATGACGTAGCTGTGTCAGTGCTGTGCTCAGCTTTATTGAGTCCTTGCCTTGGTTCCTCCTTGAAGAGATGCCTGAAGAGCTGTCTGAGCTGGTGGTAGTCCTGAGACACTGAACGGATGAGTTTGGCCCCAGGAACCAGTGGTTTCTGGTGTGCTGGACCTGCTGTCAGACTTGAAAACCACATGAACTGAAGTGGTGCTTTTGGGAAAATGCAGTCTTTCTGGAGGAGGGCTTGTTTTCCAAGAGCTGATCAAAGGCCTGATTCAGCAAGATATAGAGCAAGGGGGACAAGGTGCTTTTGAGTGACATACATCTGGTAAAAGTTAAGGATTGTGGGGTTTTGTATGAAAGTATGCATTAAATGCAGTAAGAAATTCGGTGTGAAGAGCTCAGGAATAGATCAAATACGAGATACCCATGAGGATGGGGAATAAAGATGTCAGTCAAAGGAATACGGCATATCAGCCTGTAGTCCAAGAGATGCCGAAGAGACCGTGGCAGTTGGGATGGGGCATTGCCCAGCTGCATTTTCCCTGCATCCTGGTCTCCAGATACCCTAAACCAAAGTACACCACCCCTCCTTGCTGCCCCTAAGGACTCGTCTCCCACACTTCAAGCATGCTCAGCACTGCAAAGCCTTCATCTACCTGAAAGCCCTTCAGCATGCTCAGGGTTAAATCAGATTTGGTATCCAACCAAGACCTGGCAGCTGAATTTCAGCCCAGCATGAGTTTTTACGATCAAATTATAGACCCCAGAAAAAGAAAAAAAATGCCAAAAAAAAATCCAGTCCGAGGTTTATAATGGAAATCATGACAGAGCCGTGATTGTAGTAGCAGGAACAGCATCACTGTAACACAGTCGTAAACTGGTACTGTCCTGCAGGGTATTATAAAAAGGAAAAAAAGGCATCTGAAGTGCACTTGGTACCCCCAAAAGGTCTAAGGAGGTGGGTGCCACAACGGGGATGGGGAAAGGGCTACTTGCCAAGATGAACTTTAAAGATTAAATCTCTCCCCTGGTGCAAAATGGCATCCACAGCGTCTCCGTGGCCCCATGTTGAGGGAGGCGAGGTGCTGAACCGGCCCCTTTGCAGGGCTCACACCAGCTCTTTGCACCCCTGAGATGGGGAAAATTAAACGTGTCCATTTCCAGGATGGACCGCTGTCTACATGCAGGTAAACTCAAACTTTATTGGGCTAAGCAATGTTGGATTACAGTGGTTTTTCATAATGTGGGTCTAACAAGGTGGAGGTGCAGCCTTTTCCAACATTTAAGTACAAAAAGAAGTAATAAAGCTTCTGGATCTCATCTTTATTATTATCTGGCCATAAAGGGAGGCAAAGCATTTGTGAGCTGCTTGCAAATCCCAGCTTCTGAACTCCTGCTCTAGATCCTGGGTTTGCAACAGTT
The DNA here is from genome assembly GCF_015220075.1 of Falco rusticolus. NCBI lineage: Eukaryota > Metazoa > Chordata > Aves > Falconiformes > Falconidae > Falco > Falco rusticolus. The sequence goes on along the minus strand of NC_051188.1, from coordinate 3,298,945 downwards.
TTGGTCCATCCTTTCCAGGACCTCTTAAAAAGATGGAGCAGAAATGATGTTTGGCTCCAGCAGAAAGTGAAAGCCGAGAATGATACAATAAAGGAACAATGGTCACATTTTATTGCCTTACTCACCCATGGTTTCTTGAGTATGACTTATGGAAGCTTTGATTTACACTGGTGCAAGCTTTATCTGCTGCTGTCTTGGCCAGCTCATTCTTAATACCGAGACCTATGGGCCTCTGCTGACTTTCTTAGTTAAATAAATTAAAGAAAATATAAACGTTAATGGAAGCCACTTTATTTATGGCTAGATTGGAGCACTGTCTCTTACACCATGGGTCCAATCCAAAACCCATTAATCCAAAGCCTACTGACATCCCTGCATCAGGCCCTGTCTTTGGGCTTTTACTTCTCACTACGGAAGGGGCAGTTAAAAAATAATTTTAAATAAGATTACATTATCCCACGAAAGCCATTCTGCACAAAACTTTCAACCCTTGGCACCTCTGGGGAGGCAAAGCATTCAGGATATTTTAGTGGCTGTTGTTTGAAGGCTAAAGATACTCCTTCCACAGCAATGCCTCCCCTCCTTTTCCTCTCCATGCCAACCATCCCACCCTCTAAATATCTCTGCGTGAAACATTTTGCAATGCATCATGTGCTGTTTGTGGCCAAACACATTTTTGGCTTTTCTCTGATACAGAACCTCCTTCCAGCTCTTCAGACACTTTCTCAGATTGTTCCTTGCCAAACCTTTAATTCTTTGGCCTGGTCAGATGGGAGAGAGATTTCTGCTGCTTTCATGATCATCATCATCATCATCATTATTATCATTATTATTCTTCTATTGCTATTGTTTATTCAGAGATGCTTTCTGCCACATGTACTTGGATAACTGCTGGCTTGCCATTCCAGTGTCTGCCATAATGCATTCTGGTATTCTCCTTCGCCTTGCCCCCTCTATTTCACCTTCTCCAGTTCAAAAAAATCCCACCAAATAGCCCCAAACCACAACAAAAGCAAGAAAACAAAATAACACCCCAACAACAAAAGCACGCTTGCGTGCTCTTTTTGTGCTGAAGACCAGAAGAAAGGAGCAGCACAAAATGTTAAAAAAGTGGAAAAATATAGGAGTTGTCCCACAGAGTACTTGGATGAGTCAGTAATTGAAGCTGTTGTGTTTTCACATGGAAGTAGCAAGTTCTGGGTGTTTTTTGTAGCATAAAGTCTTACTGTTATCACAGCTGTGGGAGGGATAAAAGGAGCAGCGAGGAGGAGGATCAGCTCCTCAGTGAATATGAATTATTATACTTTATTGAGGCTGCAGCTTTTCATGTCTGATCGTGTTCTGTTGATATTAATAGAGCTTTTCCACTGAGTCAAGTGGGGACTGGATTCAGCAGCTGAAAGGCAAGAAGAGAGCATTTGGTTAGACCTCCACAGTGGAGAGGGATGGGGAATCTACCCAAAATGGTTACAGCATCAACCTTCCAACCTCTGCGTGAGCATAAGTGCATCCTTTGGGATGGCATCCAGACTTGGTGGGTTTATAGACAGCATGGTCCTTCCCTACCGGGTCTGTTAAAGCACATGCACACCCAGACATGGTATCCCTGGCTCTGCAGGATTAGAAAGCTGCCAATCTAACAGATCGAGATAATTCAGGGAGGCCTGATGCCTTTGTATCCATGTTCAAAAATAAAGAATAGTATTTATATTGCAGCAGTGGTGTTTGGGGGCCCTGGCTTGCTTTGCTCCAGGCAACTTGTGCGCACGTAGTAAGAGCGATTTTGTACCTAGGACAGTCCACTGTCCCCAGGAGGAGGATGGGAGAGGAGACAAGAGCAGTGAACCTGCACACAAGCAAGTGGGGAACTGGGGAAATCCAAAATTAACCCATCCATTTCTCTCTGACATCTGTCATCCCAAACATTACAAAGACGACATGCCAATGCTGACTCTCAGTACCACCCTCCACACCACCACATGCCTCCAGCAGCTAAGCTTGTGGCGTCTTGGTGAACTTCATGGGTCGTTGAAGGGGGTTTACCAAGCTGGCGCACCATGCTCCTATAGCCCAGCCTACAGGCCACATCTGGGGACTGCTTGCAGTTTGGTTGCACGGTTTCTTACTGAATTAGGATAACAACCCTCAGTTCCAGGGAAAATGGAGTGTTAGGCAGGTGGGCTGGGGTGGGATGTCCCAGAAGCAGCACTATAATCCCACCTAGGTCATGTCAGCATGGCCACCCTCTGCCAGGCACAGACTCTAGAAGCATCCAGAATTCTCCTTAGACCCATCTCACAGTGCTTGGTGATGAGCAAGGATGGAGATGGGGTCAGAAGAGGGGATTTTGCATGGTGTCTTCAGACTTTTGTGGCTGCTCTGCATGCAGCTCAGCATGGGAAAAGTCTGCTGGTATTTTGCCTTCCTCCTTCACACATGTCAGCACTGGTAGGCTGCAGGGATGTGGCCAGGTAAGGCGGCTCAGACAAGGCCACATTTCTCCTCCCCATTACCTCACCTTTATGAACTCCCTATAATCACCCTGCCAAGCCCTTGACTTTTTGAGCAAAGTGACAAATGGCTTTCAAATCTGCCTTGCATTTTGCTGAGGAGAGAAGGAACTTCATTAACATTTACCCTGCCAATTTTCTCAATTAAAATAGCTTGGTGAACTCTGTAGACTCCATGCAGTTAAGTGAATAAGTGATACGTAACAGCCTATGTTTTTCGAGAGCAGGATAGTGTCTGAGCGATAGCGCAGCAACGCTACAAAGAGGCAAAGGAAAAAGCGCCTCTCTGTGTTTTTATGCCATCCTTTAATTAACCTGTGGAATGGCTCTGGAATAAAATTCAAGTAACTCAGTGCCTAAGTCAGACCCTGAATCCATACTACATCCTCAAAAGTGCTATACCTTGCTCAGCACGTATTTCACAAAATTTTTATGATGGACATACTCCATCATGGAAGAGGAACCAAAGCCTGTAATCAGGTGTTTGTAGGTACACAGAAAGCCTAACTGAACTGTCAAGGTGGAAACAGAGAGAAATCCCATCAGGGTCAGAGAGAAATCACTCAGGAAAAAAAAAATCTCCGCTGACAACAAAAAGGACTAATCTCCAACAATTTCCTGGCAGTTTTACATAAAAACAACCAAACCTGGGTGTTCCTGGGAAAGGATGAAGGGTTTTCATAGGAACCCCTTGAAGACCATTCTTTAATAAAACCAAAGGGAAGGGAAGATAACTCAAGCTGGTTGTCTTAAAAATATCTTAAGGATATCTTAAAGGATGCCTAAGAAAATCAGAGACCAGGTTTTTGGAAGCTGGGCTCCCGGCAGAGCAAGCAGATGAGCAGCTCTGGGTCACCATAGCTGTGATCCAGCCAGGCAGGTTTTTAGGAGAAACTAGCACCCTAATTTAGAGAAGAGCCATGTATTAGCGGGATATAAATGGGGTGTGGATGCTTGAAAATTAGATCCCACCTGAGCTGTCCAGAGGAGCTTCAAATTTACATCTCCAAGAGAGGTAAGGGGTGAGCGACACAGATCATAGAATCATAGAATTATAGAATCATCTAGGTTGGAAAAGACCTTTAAGAACATCAAGTCCATCTGTAATATTTTTTTGTAAAAATATAAAAACCTGGTGTTAACTATCGTTTATGATTACATAGAGCAGAGTGTGTCTGGGAGAGGTTTTCCGTGTCCAAATGGTTCCAGGCTGAGTTTCAAAGCATGGTACCTTGTCTGATACCTTGCCAGCTCTTGTCAAATTAGGTCAGAAGGCGATTATTGCCATTAATCTCCTTGCTGTCCCAAATCTCCATCAAAAAGCTCCTTTTTCTCACAGTTGCAAATAGAAATACTTGGCTAAGCTGAGGCATTGTGGGTTCCTTTGGGATACTTCCCCCAGCCTGGGGGCTGTACAATCTCCACTCAAAGCTGTGGATTGCAACTAACCAAGGTGACCCATGTCCCATCTCGGGTTTGCTTTGTTTTGCCTTGTCTGAAAATGTTTCTTCAGCAGAGCAATTCGTGTCTAAATCTTCAGACATGTTCAGCCCCTTTGGTCACAGCTGGGTTTGCAGAGGTTCTCAGCTCCCCCTTAGGCAACAGAAATCCTGATTTTGCAGGATGTTCACACAAACAGCATTCAAATATCTGCCCAGGAGCTGTGGCAGCAGGATAATAGAATCACAGAACCACAGAAGGGTTTGGGCTGGAAGGGACCTTCAAGACCACCCAGTCCCACCCCCTGCCCCGGGCAGGGCCCCCTCCCCCCAGCCCAGGCTGCTCCCAGCCCCGTCCAGCCTGGCCTTGAGCCCTGCCAGGGATGGGGCACCCACAGCTGCTCTGGGCAGCCTGGGCCAGCGCCTCGCCACCCTCATAGGAAGGATTTCTTTCTATTATCTAATCTAAATCTCCCTTCTTTTATCTTAAAACCACTCCCCCTTGTCTTATCGATACATGCCTTTGCAGGGCTGTCTTGAGCCCTGCAAAAAGTCTACCTTCTTTTCTGCAAGTCAGTCTTGTCTGAAAACCTCTCCAAAAGCCCTTTGGATAACCTGGCCCTCATGCTGCCGCGCACGAGATGTTCCCAAGACCCACTGAGTCAGAGCAAAACCTGGCACAGCTTTCTCCTCGTCCCTGCTTCCCATCACAGAGTCTGAATGAATGTCGGGATCAGGGACTAGATTAAAAATGGGCAGAAATAAGGATGTCTAACAAATGTCTTGCTCACAGATGAGGTGTTTTTACTCTCAGCCAGCATTTACAAAGTTGGGACCATAATGGCAGACACTCCGCTGAACATTTTACAGTATTCCTCCTATTCCAAAAAGACTATTCAGGCGCTTTATCCCTTCCAGTTGGTTTCCATCTCTCCACTCTTGCAAATCACTGTTATCAGTTGGCCTCCTCTGTGAGGAGGACTCCAGCTTCAACACCGCAGCAAAGGAGGGGTTACTGGACTTCTTTGTAGGGAAGAGAAAGCACTACCCCACCCTGTAGGGATCATTCAGCTTTGGAGAGAGGAGCTGACAGCTGTTTTTTATTAGGATGGAGGCCTTTAAAAAGCAGTGTTGGAGTAGGGGTGGGACCTTTGGTCCGGAAAGGAAGCATGTTCTGCTCAGTCCCAGGGCTGGAAGGTTGGGCTTGCATGGTGTTCAGCCAAATGGCATAAGAGTCAAGAAGCTCTGCTTTGTTTTCCTTCTGGCTGGTGAGGGGAGCTGGACTGGTGCAGTGGGACAAGAGTTGGCCACTGCTGTGGCTGGGACTGGGCATGGACTGGGCACTCCTACAGCATAGGTGATGAGTGATGATATTAAAGACAAGGTGAAGGAGACAAACACCACTGAAACTCAGGGAAAATAAACTGTTGGCTACAGCTCTGAATCCTGCTCCTTTGCAGGCATATAAACAGGTTGTTAGTGCACAAAAATCCCTGCTACTTAAGGGCAGGGTAGGGGGAGAAGAGAGGGATAGTAAAGCAGAGCTGTGAGGCTTCGGGCTTGCATTTCACCCTGGAAAATGCTATAATCTTCTGCAAAATGTCTGGTGGGGGAGAGATCTCAGGTTGCTGTGATCTTCCTGCTTTACAGGGGTGGCCTTGCATGCCAGAGGAAGGACAGAGTGGCCTCATCCCCTTTTAAAGCTCTCTATCCCATAGGTACAAAGGAGTTTGTATATAGCCTTTGTAGGATCTAGTCTCCATCACCAGGGTTTGGGCACTACAAGGAGACCCATAAAGTCTTCACTTCCCTCTGACTGCATCTTCTTGGGACAAACCCCTCATTTCTGTCATTTGCCTTACAGCTGCTGAGACATAACTGAGCTGCATCCCCTCCGTGCAGGTGGTGGTGTAGCTGTGGGCTGTGACAGATGCTCACACATTGCTCCTATGCACCCCAGTCGTTGCTCCGTGCCTGCCAAAGTGTATTCTTGTTTTAACCCGCTGTCTGGCTTCAGAGCAACCTCCTGTTAAAAAAAAAATAATCCATGCATCAGAAGCTATTTTCCTCTTCCTAGAGATGTAGCATTTCTCCCTGGATGCTGTATGGACAAGGAAGGGCCATATCCCATCTTGTACCAGTATATTTACCCCTCAGGGGTACCAATGCTTGCTATGAGGCAGTCCGGAAAAAACACTCAAGTATAATGCACCATTCTTGATGTCATTTGGAGGAACCTCAGTTACTGAGTCATTACTTTGATATATGCTCCTGCTCTTCAGCATTTTGCAAAAGATTTTAGCATCAAACCATCTTTGTTTGTTCTTCCTGCCAGAAGAAAAAGCATGTGGCTGAACACTCAAAACTTTTACAATAATGATTTTGGTTATTTTTTTTTTTATTAGGTGGAGAAGCCTTAAAAAAAAAGTCCCTATCAATGCTTGAAATTAAAACTTAAGAGACCCAGTGGAAAACTTACACCTCCTTCAACTAGTATCTACATAGGGTAAAAGGCACAAACCTGGTCACTGACCTATAATTTATTATTAATTGGCATTGCTCACCAAAAAAACACTCACCAAAGTCTGGGCAGGGGTTGGGGGACCTAAAAGAGATGTTTCCCAGTGCAGAGTGTGGATGTGGTCACCCTGTTTTGGGCAATGGAGCTTAGGTTTCCATGCCAGTTGTGCATCGGGCCAGTAAATAGCCACTAGCCCGAAGTTATTTATATTTATAGCTGGAGCCTGTGTCTGAAGATGGACAGAAAACCTGTTGAAAATGGAGGAATGGCATCCTGTCACGGGGCATGCAGTCAGGTGCCTGGCACCTTCCAGACGCTGGTCCACGTTATATAATTTAAAAAAAACCTCCAGGACATTTATCAATGGCTCCTTTGACTGTCACATGCAGAACACACGCTAACGCCGGGTGAAGTGCTACCCTAACCCCCCTGCGGGTGAGATGGCTTTCGTGGCTCATTCATAGCACATCTTGAAACTCACTGATAAAACTGTAATACCATACCCCACAGCACACATAACTATGTCATATTAATAAATATTTGCAGAGTGCCACATCTTGGCACAGCCCTTTAGAGGTTTTTTTAAATAAAGGAGCATGCCCCCGCTGCTCCGGGAGAGCTTACACTCAGGTCCTGGGTCTGCCTATGTGTCATGCTATCCTAAGTCATCTGTGGAGGGTCTTCCCCTCTTGCGGGGAGATGGAAGAAGAGAGGGTAAGGAGACACATGCATAAAAATGAATGATAAACGATACTACCGAAGGCAGCAGGGGTGGGCTCAGGGCATTAGTAATGCACTATTCCTTTTTTGCATCTATATAGTTGATAGAAATCCAGGTGAGCTCCTCAGCACCTGGATGGCATCCCTCTCCCAGTGTAAGGGTTATGGTGCATGTAGCATCAATCTGGTGAGGTCTGCAACAGAATTAGGACTTTTGCAAGGGGCTGCAGGACACATTCCTTCTTGCTTCTGAGTTACATGTGAGGCCAGGGACAGATGTAGCTTTGGTCTGGGTGGCAGGAGTCTCACCTGTGCTGCTTTGGAAGTCTGATGTCTCAGCTCTGTAGGCACTCCTGGTAAATCCTGCAAGGACTTGCTGGCAGATTCGGGAAGGTTTCAAGTTTTGGAGGTTACTGCATCTGCTGCAACAGATGACAACAAAGACTCATTTTCCAGCCCAGTATCTTTCTGACATACTAAAAAAAATTTTTATACCTCCCCAAATATATTTCTAAAAATTGACAAGAAGATGATTTTCCCAACATTTCTGTAAGTCTAGTAATTAGGTCAATTAGCAAATGCAATCCAGACAATATCATCCAAATGCCTCCACTTCTAATAATGGGTGGATACATCCATACCCTACATAAAGCCCGTGTCTTTGCAGGCTGTGAAAACAAAGAGGGTTGTTTGCTCAACAACCACTTGTTTCCCCTGGGGCTTATATGCTTTTGGACAGCCCCAGCTCTGGTTTATTTATTGTCACACTGGTGTGGCCGGTTCTTTTTTACGAAAACCCCATGGAAAATGGTGAATCAATTTGTCTTCTGCCGATGAAAATGGTAACAGCTTTGACCCACAGAAGCAGCAGGAAAGATAATGATTGCTAAACTTTTAGATTTAGGCCCCTGGTTCAGCACTCAGGCCCTGTGAAATAAAACCCCACGTGCACACCAAGGCAGCTCCCCACTTCCCAGGTGTCCATAAAGCATCCACGCTGTGCCACCAGACCCACACCCTGCTGTGTGCATGAGGAGCCGGAGACAAAGACCCGCAACGTTTCTGCAAGGAATACCCCCGATTCATCAAAGCACTTAGAGCCCAATGTGTCACACAGAGATTAGGAGGATTTAAACATGTGCTGAAATATTTCGGCATATCAGGGCTGGGGGTGGAGGCTGCTTGTCTGTGCATGAAATTGTCTCAGATTAAAGGTTTGGGCTGGTTTTAAAGTTCCTGAAGCTCTTCCTGAGTAACTTCCTATATGCGTGTGGTTAGTCCAGAGCATGTTTACCCTATATCCTTTATGTATACATCCTTTCTCACTAGCCTTCTGGTTTCTTACTCTTTATCCCACCTTTTGACTTCTATCTCCTATGCCCTTGTGTCCTGATGAACACCGTGGACAAGCAGCTCTCATGAACGCCACAAGGAGTAGATACTTGTGCTCCCAGTGCCATTTTTTTGTAATGATTCCCCGGCACGTTGTCCCCTCGCAAGAAACCTTAAAAAACTGTTAGGGCTCAAGACAACCACGCAGACTGGAACCTTCTTTCCTTCTTTCCATAGCCCTCCTCCCCACCATCATTTCTGGCCATTCAAGTCTCAGCACCGATATTTAGACCGTGAAGGTCTGGTGATAGGACTTGCCTTGCTGTGTGGTGTTTGCACAGCTCCGAGCACAGCAGGTGCCTACTGCAAAATCAGGAGTATATAACTACTGCTACTTACTGCTGCTGCTCCTATTGATTAATAACAACTTCGTTTTCCCAACAGCCCTTTAAAGATTAAGATAATTTGGAAAAAGGCTGTTTATACAGAAATCAGGGTGTTTGCACAGCAAGCCGGACTGCAATAGATATTCCAGGCTATTTCCCCATGTAAATAAGTCCTCCTTGGAGAACTCTGACAAAACCTCCTCCTCATAGGTACGTGTTTCTGGGGGGCAGTGGGGTGGGAGGGGGGCTGGGGAAATGGGTCTTGAGAAGTTTGAGCACTTATGGGCAACTGTCACACAAAGAAAAATGGACATACTGTGCAAAGCTGCTGGCAAAACTGGGTCTTAAACAAGTAATATAGCAGCCTTGGGAATTTGGGATTGTGTATACAGGGTTCTTTGCAGTTCACTTAGGAAAGCCCATTAGCGACTTGTGTATATGAACGCAATCTTTCCGGCACAGGGACACGTACATAAAAATATTATCCTATATAATAGCTGTTCCGAAAATAGACCTTTAGGAAATTTGTTCTGAGTCTCTTGGTCCTGAGACTAAAGCATTTATTCTCTTCTTTCCTTTCACCTGAAACCCATAATTAAACTGCATGATTGAAATGACACTGGTACTTTTGTAACCAGCATCCAGTTGTTCACAGCCCACAGCTGACACAGACGTCTTAAATTCAGACTCATGAGGCTTGAGGTTGAGAAGCCAGTGGTGTTTTCTTTCTCAAGGGTTTTTTTCTTAACTCTTCTATTTCTTTATCTCTTTTTCTCTTTTTCGTTTTTCTCTTTTTGTTATTTCTTTTTCTTTTTTCCTGTTTCTTTCTTCTTTTCACCTTTTTCTTTTCTGTTTTACTTTTTTGCTCTTCCTTTTTTCCTGTTTCTTTTTTACTTTTTTCTTTTCTCTTTTTTTTTTTCTTTTTGCTCCTTTTCTTTTTCCTTTTTCTTTTTTTCCTGTTTCTTTCATCATTTTTTCCTTTTTCTTTTCCCTTTCCCTTTTTCTCCCTTTCTTTATTCCTTTTCTTTTTTCTTTCTTTTTATTTCCTTTTTCTCTTTTTCTTTTTCTCCTTTTCTTTTTTCCTTTTCCTTTCTCTTTGTTTTCCTTTTCTTTTTTCCTTTTTTTTTTCCTTTTTCTCCTTTTATTTTTCTCCATTCCCCCCCCCCCATTTTTTCCTTTTCTTTTTCCTTTTCTCCTTTTCCCTTTTCTCTTTTTTCTTTTTCCTTTTCCTTTTCGCGCCTTTTCTTTTTTCCTTTTCCTTTTCTCCTTTCCTTTTTCTACCACGCAATCGCCAATCCTCCACCCCCGATACTGGCGTGAAAGCGAAAATCAGATCCCAACATCTGAACTTTCCACCGATAGAAGTAAAAGACAGGTCAAAGAGAGGAAAAAAAAAAACCAACCCGGACTAAGCTTGGGCAGCCCGAGGGCTGCCAGCGGGACGCGGTGAGGCAGGACCCAGGAGCGCGGGCAGCGGTCCCCCAGCCCCGCGGGAGGAGCAGCCCACCTGCCAGCCCCGGGCAGCAGCAGCAGCGCTGTGCCTTACCGGGGAAGGGGCCGCGCACCCCCGGGCTCAGCACCCTCCGCCGGGGCAGCCCTTTAAAAGTTTCCGGTGAAAACACGGAAAACACGAACCGGCGATTTTTCCTGCTAATCATTAACCGCTCATTAGAATAACGCCCCTCACCACGGCGGCACCGGCTCCAGGTCCCGGCCGTCCCGGGGGGTCGACGCCGGGTCCCCCCCCCGGCAGCGCCGGCCGCCCCCGCGGAGCCGTGCGGGGGGCGCTGCCGGGGCGGGGGGCGCCTCCCCGTGCGCGGAGCCCCGCGGAGCCCCGGCCCTGCCCGCGGGGGGATCCGCGGGGCGCGGAACGCTCCTCGCCGGGCCCTTTGTTATGCTAATCCGGGCTGACATCACGCCGCATATCAAAGCCGAGGGGGCCGCATATAAGGCGGCTCCGCGGGCCGCCCCGCCAGAGCAGCCCCGGCCCCCGCGCAGCCCCGCCGCGCCCGCGCAGCCCGGGCGGAGGTAAGCGGCGGGCGGGGGGTGGGTGTGTGAGCCGCTGCCCGGAGCTCTGGGAGGGGACGATGCCCCGGCCGGAGCCCTCCGAAACGCCGAAGGTGTGGGGGTGGCTGAGAGCAGGGGGTCTGCGGGGAGAGGGGAGAGCAGGCGGGAGGCTGGGAGTCTGCAAGGGGAGAGCCGGGGGGGATGCAGGGAGAGGGGAGGCTGCAGGGGAGAGGGAAGAGCCGGGGGGGATGCAGGGAGAGGGGAGGCTGCAGGGGAGAGGGAAGAGCCGGGGGGGGATGCAGGGAGAGGGGAGGCTGCAGGGGAGAGGGAAGAGCCGGGGGGGATGCAGAGAGAGGGGAGGCTGCAAGGGGAGAGCCGGGGGGATGCAGAGAGAGGGGAGGCTGCAAGGGGAGAGCCGGGGGGATGCAGGGAGAGGGGAGGCTGCAAGGGGAGAGCCGGGGGGATGCAGGGAGAGGGGAGGCTGCAAGGGGAGAGCCGGGGGGATGCAGGGAGAGGGGAGGCTGCAAGGGGAGAGCCGGGGGGATGCAGGGAGAGGGGAGGCTGCAAGGGGAGAGCCGGGGGGATGCAGGGAGAGGGGAGGCTGCAAGGGGAGAGCCGGGGGGATGCAGGGAGAGGGGAGGCTGCAAGGGGAGAGCCGGGGGGATGCAGGGAGAGGGGAGGCTGCAAGGGGAGAGCCGGGGGGATGCAGGGAGAGGGGAGGCTGCAAGGGGAGAGCCGGGGGGATGCAGGGAGAGGGGAGGCTGCAAGGGGAGAGCCGGGGGGATGCAGGGAGAGGGGAGGCTGCAAGGGGAGAGCCGGGGGGATGCAGGGTGGTGGAAGATACGGTGCGTGCAGGGAGGAGAATTGGAGGCTGCATTAGCGACCTGAGGCCCGGTGGGGTGCAGAAGAGAGGGGGAACCCAAGGGCTGCAAGGGAGAAGAAGACCTGGAGGGTGTAGAGAGACCAGAGACCCATGTGCTGCAGGGGAGAGGGGAGACCCAAGAGCTGCAAGGGATACTGGACGCCCCGAGAGCTGAAGTGAGAGGGGAGGCCCGGGGGCTTAAAGGGAGGGGGAGATGCAGAAGGGTGTAGGGCAAGGGATACTGGACGCCCCGAGAGCTGAAGTGAGAGGGGAGGCCCGGGGGCTTAAAGGGAGGGGGAGATGCAGAAGGGTGTAGGGCAAGGGATACTGGACGCCCCGAGAGCTGAAGTGAGAGGGGAGGCCCGGGGGCTTAAAGGGAGGGGGAGATGCAGAAGGGTGTAGGGTATAGCCTAAGATCCGGGGTCTGCAAGGAAGAGGGAAGATTCAGGGCTGCAAGTGTAAAGGGAGATGCAGGGGGCTGCAGTGGAGAGGGGAGACCAGGAGACCGTGGGGTAGCAGGGACACCCAGGGGTTACAGTGGTGGAGGGAGATGCAGAGGGCTGCAAAGGAGAGGGGAGACCTGAGGGCTGGAATCGGCTTCCCTCACACCCCCACCCCACCCGCCCCCCGCCTCCATTCCTTGCCCCTGCTTCCCATCCTTACTGCAGGTCATCTGGGGATGCGCTACCCCTAAACCAGGCTCCGGTGCTCCCGGGGAGAGCTGCAGGCTGGCGGCGGGGGCAGGTGGATACCTCTCCTTCTTGGGTGGGAAAGTTGCAAAAATGTGAGATGGATACTCACATGTTTTTATGTACTTCATATTGCGCTATGCCTGGGACCGGGCTCTCAGAGGTGTCAGATAGGAGCGTTTTCTGTCTGCAAGAGTGGGGCTGGCTGCACAGAGGCTCGGGGTGAAGAGAAAAAAGCCTTGAGCTCAAAACAGCTCCGTTTTTTAGGAGTCCGCAGGCCACTTGCTGCTGGTTTGATCAGTGACCCAGAGCTCTCCAGAGCTGTAAACATCACGTCTGCCCCAAAGAGTCTCCCTCCCTCCCCTCCCCTTGCAAATTCCTCTTGCAAACGTAACCTGTGCTGGGCTAAGTGGAAAAAGGCATTATTACCTCCCCAAATAACAGGGGTGCGATTGCAGGCCAAGCTTGCAGCTCTTGGGGGGTGGGGGGGGAGCGTTAGATCACTTCTATTCATCCCTGGGGGCTGGGAAAAAAAACAAACTGTGACTTTTTCAAGGCAAGGGGCAAAGCAGAAGATGATGTTGGCTCATCAGGGTTAGCGAGAGGGGTTTAAACCATCTGAGGCATTTTACACCCAAGTCTTGTGTTGTTCAGCAGTTCACGGGAGGGAGATAAGGGGTCTGAAATATCTAAACAGACACTAAAAGTCACGGGCAGGATTAGGGATTGAAGGTTTCCAGTGTGCTTGTGCTGGGGTGGGAAGAAAAGAGCTTCCAAAGATGAAAAGATACAGAAATATCCTGAAACAAGAAGTATGCCTGGATGCTCGTGGGAGCACTGCCTTCAAGGGACACATCAAACCCCAACCCGTGTGGGCATTAAAGCAAAACAACCCATGGCGATGAAATCCTGCCTCCCTTGTAGTCAGCCAGAGTTTTGTCTCGGACTTCAAGGGAGCCGGGAACTCGCCCCTAGAGGTTATTAAAATCCTTTGTAATAACAGCACTTCTCTGGTAACCCTTTACACCAGGCACTGGGGTTGGGATAGCCAAAAAGCAGCCTAAATGGAAAAATACACTGCAGATGGCAGAGAAAACACTCAGAAATTTTCCTTCCCCCCTCTCCAACCCAGTTGCTCCTCAAATGAGGGTATCGAGGCAGAAAGCTGCAGCTGGGTTATATCCAGAGCTGGGGGTCAGGTGGGACATGTTTTTCCCAGGGTAAGGGGTTCCCCGAAGTGATGCTGACTGCTCCAGTCGTTCCCGGTCCCATCCCAAACCACTTTGAGGGGGAGACCGGGGTGGGGGTGGGGGGGGTGGGGGTGGGGAGAGACCGGGGGGGGGTGTGGCAAGGGGGGGGATGCGTGGTCACAGCTTGGGGATGCCAGCGTGCCATATGATGGGCTGTGAGAATCCAGAGGTGCAATGTGGTGGGCAGGTTTTCCAGTTTATTTTATTATTGGCTTTCTCGTGGGGTGGGAAACCACCGCAAAGACCACAAAGAGCAGCCTGGAGCGGTGTCTGAAGTGAATAACTGAAGGGAAACCCATTTACTGCTATTAATACCACTGCTAAAATAAGCAAGCTGTGCCCTGGAGACAAAGAGGACCCCTCTAAGAATTTAAGTCCTGCACCTGGTTTGTTTATCTGTTTGGACTGAAGAAGGGGAAAACAACAAAAGAAAAAAAAAAGGGGGGGGGGGGGGGAGGGGGAAATCTTTGAGAGCTTTTTGTCTCCTCCTGGCTGCTCTCCAGAGACAGAAATGTGATTTTATGTTTACGAAGTTGCAGCCCTTTCCTTGAGCTCCAGGTGCCCGAGGACTTGGAAGAAGTGAGAGGCAGAGTTAATGAGGTGAGAAGGAAAGCAGAAGGGAAAGAGCAAAACACATTTGTTGTAACAGATCAGACCGAAACATCTGCAGGGCACGGGCACCTGCGTTAAGTTGGGAAATGCACTTTTTATAATTTGTCTTCTCTGCAGGAAAAAAAAAAGGGGGGGGGGGGATAAAAAAAAAAATCTGGAGAGAAGGAAGGGAGAGATGAATAGCTGAAGATTTGGGCTCGTCTAAAGATATTTTTTTCCCCTTCTTCCCGAGCAGTTACACAAACCTTTTGGAGAGGGGGGGTAAAAAAGTGAAGCAGCGAATGAAGTCTTGCCATGTGCAGGGTTAAATGGAAACACACAATCAGACCATAACTCAGGGTGTAATTCAAGCCATACGGTTTGTCTGTCTGTTGACTCGAAAGGTTGTATCAAGGCTTGGCGAGGGAGGAGACTGAGAGGGAATAATCCAAACTTTTTCGTGATTCATAAACCACTCCTTTGCAATTTGGATAATAGATCTCTCTCTCACAACGACTCGCTAAACTTCAGAGTTAACTGTAGCTTGTGCTCTTTCTCTCTTTCCTTTCAGGTTGTTCATCTCTGAGGACGAGCAACACCCAAACTGAAGGGAAATACATTGTGCAGAAAATTAAGAAAACTCCTTTTTTTTTCTTTGGAGAAGCTGATTTCCTTCAGCAAGTGGGGGACGGTGGAGAAAATGAAGCTGAGTCCGCAATTCTTCTTAGCTGGTTTTCTGTCTTTGATTCTGCAGACGGGACTTTGCTATGGGATAAAATGGATGTAAGTACCTGGCTATCTCTCTGCATTTTTAAAGTCTGTGTAGGCATTGCTGGTTTCGTACCCGTTTTTGCAACTGCTGTTTGAGGCACACTGTAAAGCCGTTTAAAGAGCAGTGAGCGCTGTATTTCTCCAGGCATTCATTGATTTCAAGTGTGTGTGCTAGGGGCTTGTGCTAACAATACGTCTCCATCTTCTCGTCAAAAAATGCATGATTTAAGCTTGCTTTTTCTTCTCATTGATACCAAAGGAAAGGCACACACTTCAACGCTCACATGAGCCACTTAATGCAGTTTCTAGCGTTAGCCCCTGCCACTCTGGGAAACTCTTCCACTGGGACCACTGGTCGTGCTGCATAGGAACTGAGAGCAGGAGGCAGGCAGCTAAGATAATGCCACCAATCTCCAACCACAGGGGATGCTTGACAGATAACATGTTTTTTTTGTGGACCTTTTAACCTTTGGGTTTTGTGAAGGGTGTTAAAAATGGAGGGGGGGGGGCAGGAAGTGGGGGAAGGAGGATGAAGAAATATCAAGGAACGTGGTCAAGTCTGGATCGAGTTTCCTCAGAGGTAATGTCACTGCAAACAAAGTGAAAACATCACTATCATTTCTTTGCTTAAGCAAGCAATCAATTAGTTGCTTACGGCAAAATAAACAAACCCCTTCAACACCCATCTGGTTTCATGTCCTCGATGAGTGATCTGTCATTTCTACTCTTGTTTGAAGTTGTGTGCAAAATAAATACGGGGTTGTGGGCTTAGCTTCAAATGAGCATCTTCTGTAAAAGAAAAGACACAATGAAATGCAATGCCATTCTGTTATGTAGGGTATAGTCGAGGTGAGGATCTGCAGGTTAGGAGGGGAAACTGGGACAAGAGGTTCCTGTTTTGTGCCTCCTTCTGCACAGCATCTGTGCTACATCTCATTCCCATTCCACTGTCCCAACAGTTGTCATTTGAGTCTCTCCCCATGCCGCCTTTTATAAAGAGTCTCTTAAATCTGGATATCTGCAAATTAAGATGTCTTGTTGGAGCCAGTGTTTTCACTGCTCTTACATGCAGCTGAGGGGAGAGAGGACCTTCCAGATGGCGATTTGTCCTCTCCAAAGAGAGACATCCAACACAAATGTCCTCTTGGAGATGCCATGCAGGGAGCTGGTTGAAACCACACATCCACCTTTTATATGGATAAAAAGAAGCAGGGTGAATCCTTCCACAGGGTGTTTAAATGCACGTGGCCAGGTAGGAGGAATAGTCACTTACTTTAGGGCATCTTTCATTTGCTGTCTCCGTACTCTAAGGACCACCTTGGAATTAGAGGAGAGTCAGGATCTGACTTGCTCTTCACTGTCTTGGCTTTATACCTTGTAGCAGTCACCTCTGCTAAATTAGATAGCCCAGCTATTTCTTTCTGCCAGCTTCCTTGAGTATTTAGGCTCTCAGATCTGCATACATCCAGAATCTTGCACAGGGCAGGCATCTTCTCCTGGCAGGGCATTTAGCAACATGCCCATGGGCTGGCAGAGCCTGGACTCGCTTGTAACCTTTATTTCTATGCAGCACAGAAATAAAGCTGTTTTGTGGCACCCTGATTCATCAGGCACTTATGTACAGACCCATAACTGAGCAGAGGGGCTCGCTCATGTGCTTGGCTTTAGGCTCTTGCTTAAGCAAGGTGCTAAATCCCAAGCAAAGGGCTTGGGTTCTTCCAAAGGGCAGGGTGAGATGAGCTTCAGAGGGAACCTGATAGCATGGTGACAAGCCATAGACATAAAAGAAGGCTGGAAGGCAGGGCAAGATCCCTAATAGCTTTGTTGGTAAAAGCAGCCTTTCGGCTGGTAAGTGGTTAAGCTGGGAGAGTTGCTTTTGGGGATGGGGTAGGGGGATAAGAAGCTGGAGGAAAGAAGGTGCAGTTGCTGCTCCTCCCCTTCCCAGCAGACATATCCCTTCTATCGAAAAGCAATTGGGAAGATGAAAGCTGGGATTAAAATGGCATTTGAAGCATGAGCTGCATCCAGATGCGCTGCTGGGGCTCCCCTCACACCTGTTTAAAACCTGGTGGAGACCTGCACTCCCTGTCCCGGGGCACTTCACCACTGGGATGCTGCCAGCTGGGATTTCATAAAATTATGGGGTTTTTTTATTTTCATTTGCTGTTTCTCCTCCCTTTCCCAGCACTGTTTTTCTATGGAAAAATGGGCCAGTTTTCCCCCCTTCCGCATCACCTCTCTTCCCTGCTGCAGCAGTGCTGCGCTGCCATCCTTGGGGCTAGGGGAGCATCCTTGGAAGTCTCGTAGGTAAATTCTTGGTGGACAGAGACTGATGCTACCAAATACCGAGTAAATACCTCAGAGCTGCAATCCCAGCCCTGGACTCACATGCTGGGTGCAGTACAACCAAACCCTGCCCCTTCCCACTTGTGCTTATAGGTGGAGGGGCAGAGGAGGAGAAAAGACAGGATGAAGAGGGAGGAAAGTGCTATGAGATGTTTTCAGTCATGGGCTTGTCTCAGCAGCCTGCCTGCTGTGTCGTTGTTGGCATGGTGCCAGAGACAAACTTCAAAGAGGATTTGGGAAGGGAGGGGGAAGATAAGGAGGTGGCTTTTGCCAGCCTGGGGAAGAGGGAGTGACTGATACGAAAGGCGATAGGAAATTCAATTTTGATTCAGTGTGTGATGTAATTGTGGGGGGAGGGGGAAAAGAAAAACACACTTTCCAGCCGCTTAGGACTTCCCTGTAACACAAATATCCCTTGTAAATTAGCAAAAGTGGGGAGAACGTAAAAGGGAGCTATTTGTTTTATTTTATTTGGCTTATTTTTACGAGTTCTGTGGTCCAGATCCCCAGCTGCTATAAATCAGCACAGTGCCCTTCCCTGCCATGGAGGCGCGCACCGCTGAGCAATCAGCACAGTGCATGGATGGTCAGCATCTCGTAAACCAGCTCTTGCTGCTGGAGAAGCTTCATATTTTGGCCTCTTCTATCCAAGTTCCAGGGAGCTGCTCAGGTGAAAAGTCAGGGTACAAACAGATCTTTGCAGGATCAGAGCTGTCATGGAAAGGCAACCTTTCCATTCAATGCACATGAGATCCTGAGTCTTATTTTTGCATGCAGGTTTTTGGGAAACACTTTCCCATCCTCTTTTGGAGTTTTTTGCATCGCTTTGTGGTCCTCAGTGCTTGTTTTTCATCACAGAGGCTGGGGAGGTGAGGCAGCTGTCAGTTTCAGTGGGAGATGCCTTAGGGCCAGTGCATGCAGGAACTCTATTGCCTTATCTATCTCTTGCACATCCTTTAGCTTTCCCAGGAGGGCTTGGGTTTGGCCAAGCAGGTTGCTGAAGCAACTTGTTTCTGTAGAGCCGAATAACAGATGAACACTAGAGGGAGTTGTGGCCAGATGTGCGTGCTGCAGAGGTCTGCAGATGTTGGGATGTCCAGGCAGAGTGGCTTTTGAGGCACTTCTGCCTCCCTGGGGGTTGGCATCTCCTCTGCCCACAGGCCAAGACACAGATTGGGCTGTCCTTCTGTATTGGGGCTGGAGCGCACCCGCAGTGGGTTTGCAGAGGACACGAGCTGGGGGCAGTGTGACCTGCTGGGGGGCAGGGGGCTCTGCAGGGGGTCTGGGCAGGCCGGGCCGAGGGGCCGAGGCCAGTTGTATGAGGCCCAACAGGGCTGAGTGCCGGGCCCTGCCCGTGGGTCACACCAGCCCCCCACAGCGCTGCGGGCTGGGGGCAGGGGGCTGGGAACTGCCCGGCGGGGAAGGGCCTGGGGGGGCTGGTCGGCAGCCGGCTGGGCAGGAGCCCCCAGTGTGCCCAGGTGGCCACGGCGGCCAGCAGCGCCCTGGCCGGTGTCAGCAGCAGCGTGGCCAGCAGGGCCAGGCAGTGCCCGTCCCCCTGTGCTGGGCCCTGGTGCGGCCGCCCCTCGGGCCCTGGGCTCAGCGTTGGGCCCCTCACCCCCAGACAGACCCGGAGGGGCTGGAGCGTGTCCAGAGCCGGGCAGGGGCTGGGGAAGGGGCTGGGGCACAGCTCGGGGGGGGGGCGGGGGGAGCTGGGGGGGCTCAGCCTGGGGAAAAGGGGGCTCAGGGGGGACCTTCTGGCTCCCTACAGCTGCCTGGCAGGGGGTTGTAGTGAGGTGGGGTCAGTCTCTTCTCCCAAGGAACCAGTGACAGGATGAGAGGAAACAGGCTCAAGTTGCACCAGGGGAGGTTTAAATTCGATATTGGGAAGAATGTCTTCCCTGAAAGGGTTGTGAAGCACTGGAACAGGCTGCCCAGGGATGTTGTGGAGTCACTATCACTGGAGGTGTTTAAAAGATGTGGAAATGTGGCATTTTAGGACATGGTTTAGTGGTGGACTTGGCAGTGCTGGGTTAACTGTTTGACTTGATCTCAGAGGTCTTTTCCAACTTAAACGATTCTATGATTCTGTTGTCACCTTCAATGCAAGAGTGTTTGTAAAGAAGCCAAATGCAGCAAGTGGGCTTTTTTGCATGGCTTGCAGGAGCAACCCATGACAGCGAGTGGTGATATTAGGAATCCCATCATTTTTAGGTGGATCTTGGTCACTTTGGGGAGTCCCTGCCTATGCCTGTTGTGGTAGCCTGGACATGCCCCATGCCCTCTGGAGCCATCGCTAGCTGAGTGCCTTTCCCAGCTAGGATAGGAGGTCATCCTTGCTGCACAGTTCCCCTGGTTAAATCACAACCCTTCAGGAGCGAAAGGGTGCATAGCCATGCGTTTTGATGAACCCAGGGATGTCCCCCAGCTCACCATCCTGGAGCAGCACCACAGCCTTCCTGCAGCCAACAGAAAATGGAAGAAAATGGAAAGATTTTGTGTTTCCCAGCAGCGCCTGCTTCTCTGCTTTAACCGGGGCGGGGGGAGCTAGGACACTGGGGCACGGACGCCTGCGAGGAGACCGTCTGCCTGGCAAGGGGGCTGCTAGATGAGCTGCTGTGAAAGGACTGCAGGATGGGGACGGCAGGAGGGGAGCAGGCTGGGGTGAGGAAGGAGGGGGGACAACAGCTTTGAAGTTTGCTCTTCGCTCCGTAGGCAGCTTGGGAAAACTTGACAAAGCTCCATGGCCTTCCTCGGTGCTCAGTGAGCCAACTTGCCGCTGGCATCGACTTCAGTCGAGCTTGGGCTGGAAGTCAATGGCCTTGTGCCCACTACTGCCAGCGCTGGATTTGGCACCGTATCTGAAAGCAGCTCTTATTTTAGGCTTTTACTTCAGGGTTGGTCCCTCCTCCCCCCGCCTCCTCTCTATTTCGTTTTGGGGTTGTGGCGTTTTTGGTTTGGGTTTTGTTTTGGTTTGGTTTTTGGGTTTTTTTTTTTGCTATATAAATCCCGCTTCTCTGTTTGAAAAGGCTTTGCAGAACCAGTGGAAGCATTTACCAGGGGATGTGGTAGCTTTCCCAGAGCTTGTGGTCCCCAGACCAGGACTAATGCAGGGCATGGTGGCAGGGACATGGGCTGCCTCTGACTACCAGGAGCTTAGAGAAGGTTATTGTAACAGTCCTGCAAGCCTTTTCCAGTTGAAAACCTGAGAAAATGAGGCTCCTACAGATTAAAAACCTTCAGTGAGATCAAATGCAAAAAACCACCCTGTCTATGCCTCTCTTTATTGAAGTTTATCACACATTTTGACCTCCACAGCCATGCAAGTTTGTCTAGATCTTTTTGTTTCACTCAAATCCCTGCAAGATTAAAGGGTTTAAGAACAGGCATAAAAAAGAGAGTGTCTTCGCAGAAAGTAACGTGGGAAATTTGGAGCAGAAGTTCATGGTTTCACCAGTAGTCCCTCTGTGAGACCTTCCTCTGTCACATCACACAAGGGAGCATGGGGAGATGCCCTCCAGCGAGAGCCCATATCAGAAAAAGATGAGATCCTTCCACCTTTTAAGGGTGTTTTAAAGGGCACCAGTGCTTCACTGCTCGATTCAAGCAGTTTTTCTCCCTTTGGCTTGACCAGGAGCAGTGTCTTACTCACAGCCATCCTTGTAAGCCAAATAATGTATGGCTTTCACTGATACCTGCTCGGACCTGAAGGTACTTCTCCCAAGCTGCTGCTCCTCCTATGAATAGTCTTCTCATGGAGCCCAGATCTGCAGGATCATACCTCTCAAAGGCCCATACCTCTCAAAGGACCCAACACTGCAGAGCATTCATGTTTTCAAATGAATTTATTAACTGCCTGAGATAATTAAAAGAGTAAACGAAAGTCATAATCCATCCATGCATCACATTTCCTCTCTAATTACGTTTATGGTTTGCTGTCAGTATCCATAACTTCAATCAAAAGTGCTGATATGCTATATATAAAGCAGGAGATGTTTGGTTTGGAGCCTGTTTATTTAAAGGGATGGGTCAAATATGTATATTTAAAAAAAACCCAAAACAACCGCCCCTCAGTTGTCCTCAGCTTTCTGGAGAATGAAGGATGGGGCAGGAGAGTCAAGGGAGGGGAGCATGACGTTAGCAGGAGGAAACAGTGAAAAGCAGCATTTATAGGGTGTTAGCAGGTAAAATCCCCATGTGCTTCTTCTCAGATGAAGGGTATGAGTCCCAGGAAAGATGCTTATCAGAGACTTTTTTTTCCCAATTTAAGAACTAAAAGCTGTTCTTCTAACTACGCCCTCGAGGGCTGCTTTATTCTGGCTGGCTGTGCCCCTTTGGCTCTGGTTTCCCTCCCAGTGCTGGTGGTCAGTGGAGACTGGGTGGAGGTAGGATAGCGACCTGCCACTGAACCCTGCCATGGACAATGCTCTTCTGGGGGAAGGTGATCTCCTTTCCTCTGCCCCACAAATGGACTTTGTTCCCCAACAATGTCCTTTGGAGGTGGTGGGCATCCCTCTCTGGTACTGCCAGAATTTGGGGAGCAGGGAGGGTTGGTGCCTTTCCACAGGGAGGGTTTAAAGCGACAAGGGGTGGAGAAGGCATTTCTGAATGCAGGGTAGACTAAGCAAACCTGGGCTGTCAGGGCATGGGCTAGATGACCTAATAGGCCTCTCACATTCCTGATCTGTGATTTATAAATGCACTTTTTGGTCTCGGCAAGTGACTCCAGTAACTGTGAGTTTTCTTTTCCATCTCCATTACCCTTTACTTTTTCCTCCCGGTGCTTGGAGATGTTTCCAATTATAGGTTCTCACAAGCAAAGGCATGAAGTTCAGGCCTGGGAGATGTTCAGAAAACACCTTCCTGAGTCTCGCATTTTTATTCTTGGTGGGTTCCCTGGAGCTCGGCTCAGTTGGTGGGAAACAGCCATTGCTGTCATTTACTGCGTTCTCCCCAACGGGGCTGCGATCTTTCCTCTCTTGACCATCTGGCAGATATTTCTCCCTGTTCCATGAAGCAAATTTCTTTTTTGTTGCATTGTAAATCTGCTTCTCTAATGGTGATCATTTCAGGCCATCTGTAATAACATGATCTTGTTGTATCACATCCCCTTTTTTCACAATGGGGATGAATTTCAGTCTGAATTCAACTCTCATCCCAACTTGTAGGTGCTTATTTCTGCTGTTCCTGACTTGTCTGTAATGGTGAGATGCAGGTGCCTCAGTGGAGGCTTCCAGGTCCTTTAAAGATCCTGAAGACCTCTATACAGGATTAGAAAATGTGGTACAGGACCTAGGAAGTCTCTGCATCCTTCTGGAGGGCCAGGTGAAACATCCCAAGACCTCTGAAGTGTCCTTTGGCACCTCTGATTAGAAAATTGAGGTGGTGCCCCATAGTACAGCAACTCTCAGAGACCTGGAATGTTCCTCATTTGCCCAAAGTCCAGGCCGTGAAGCTCTCTTATTTTGTGTGCCTCACGCTGCCTGCTTATTTTGCTGCTGGGACATACTGTGCCGGAGTATTTATCATTTCTGCTCTATTAGTGACGAGCTGCATTGGCCTTTTGCCTGATTTGCATTTCAGCCCATTCCTGAGAGTTGCTGATAGGCTTTCTGGGATAAGTTTTCACAGGTTTCTGGTGCCAAGTACTAGGGGTTGGACACATCTCACCCAGCTCTGTGTCTATGCAGTCCAGATGTCTGCATCTGAGCTTGGTGCCTGAGTTCCCTCTATAGACAGTGCAGAAAATGAGCACTTCTAGGGTGTGATGTTTTCCTACTGTAGATCTCAAAAGTACATCAGGCTAATTACTCCCTAGACATGGCTTTTTCTTTCCATGGGCTGAAGAAGGCCCCTGAAGGACTACCATAAGACCCACACTGTAGAGGTTTGCAGTCAGGTGACATTCACACTGTCCAGGCTCATGCCTCTACTTTCAAGGACATGATGTATCTGAGATACCTTAGCACCAACAGTATCACCCACAGGTTTTGTCTCCACCAGCTCAGGTCCAGCACTGGTTCCCATCTGAGGCAGGATGAGCTGCCTTCTGGAGCTGCCCCTCTCAAGACAAGGAGCAGTGCATGAGCAACAGCATGCAAGGGACTGAGATGAACTACAGGGCAGAATTCTGATATTTAAATACTCCACTTTTTCCTTTCCCTTGAAATTCACTGGCCAAAACTTCTATTCGCGGTATATTTAATGGACCTCTTTAAATATATGTATGATGTATATATTTACATGACTAGCAGAGTGGTGGTTTCCCTTCCAAGTTTACCACTGATTATCTAGTGCCAGAAATGCCAAACTCTAACCACCTGGGAATTTGTCAGTGCAGACCTACTCAGCCCCAGCAAGGATCGTAGCTCTTCCCTGCTGGAAGAGCAGTTGGGGTTAGCAGTTATGCACAGCCCAGAGAGAACTCCAACACACACAGCAGCTGGTTCAAGCCAACCTTGAGGGAGCTGGTGGAACATAGATGTGTTTTCCTGAAAACCAGAGATCAGAGCTAAGACCTCTGATCTTGGTTAGGGCTCAATTTTAGCTCCATTTCCATCTCATTTAACTTCTGAAGGATATGGATGTTACAGTAATAAAGTGAAATGCACCCCGAAATGTGTCTGCTAATAAGCCAAACTAACCAAGATGGCTTAGGATGAAACTGAAAGGCAACACATTTAACAAGGAGAGAAGGAAATATGTGTTAAGGCAGTTGTGTTGCCAGGATCAGATGCCAGTTACTGATGCAGCCAGCTAGAAAGTTGTTTTATGGGAATGAATAACATTTATGACTACCCTAAGCAGGTCATAAAGATACAGAGAGAGTTACACACCAGGCTTCTGCTGATCGCTGTGAGTGCTTAGGGAAGAAAAGCACAGCCCTGTATGATGCATGGCAGCGTTTTTTGCCTTTTTACCTGGAAACATCGGCAATTGCATGCTAGAAGAACCAGTGGGGTCTTTGGGGTGTTGTTGGTTTCTCCCGTGGTAACATAGGTGCTGGTGCTGGTGGATCGCCTCTCAGTTTTGGTCATGGTACTCTCCCTGAATGTACTGTCATCGTGCTTCTGCACTACATTTTTTGAGATTAGAGAAATGGACTTATCTACGTGCAACAGTGATGGAATTGGTGGAGGCCCTTGGCCTTAACTGTAAGGGAAAGCATCTGTCTTGCAAACTTGGTGGCTTTTCCCTAGGCTATGCAGGGGATTTTCTCCATAATTAATTACATGACATTTAGCATAATCCTTAGAGAGTGTGTGAGACAGATGCTGAATGCAAAACACTGATAACACCAACTTCACTTCCCCCCCCCCCCCCCCCCCCCGAATACCACAGTCTTGGAAGATCCAGCTTTCTGTTATCGTGGAACTGATGGGTCATTTTTTACTCTGTTGGGAGGTCCATCCTTTTCATTCTTCAGAAAAAAATCTTTCCATAAGGATTTACACATTCAGTCAACTTGGCATATGCCCCAGGAGCTTTGTGCTCCCCTAGACGATGGAGAGAAATGCACGCTTTTGGAGGGTGTTTCTTCCCACCTACTTTAAACACCTACTTCAGATGAGATAAATCACTCTTCATAGTTGCCCATCCTTCTCACCAGCTAAAACTAAGCACCTATTTACAGGTAGATAAAGTTAAGTCAGATGAACACAGGCCAAAGCATTCACTGGTTTGGAGGTAGTGGAGAATTTAATAGTGACCTGAAGATTAACTTTTTTGCAGGTTTTAATGCCTTTTTGCATGTGCTTGTCTCCTCAGAGCTCTGTCCAAGACTCCTTCAGCTTTGGCCCTGAATCAAACCCAGCACTGCAAGCAGCTTGAAGGCTTGGTGGTTTCCCAGGTGCAGCTGTGCCGCAGCAACCTGGAGCTAATGCAGACCATCATCCAGGCGGCACGGGAAGTGATAAAGACCTGCCGTAAAACTTTCTCAGACATGCGGTGGAACTGCTCTTCCATTGAGCTGGCTCCTAACTACCTGCTGGACTTAGAGAGAGGTAAACTGCACTGCTGGCTTGGCCGGGGACATGAGTGAGTAGAGTCAGCCAGTGTGTGTATGCGTGCTGGGGTTGGGAAGGGTCTTGCTACCAGGGGCGACATGGAGAGCTTGCATAGCCTAGTTGTCCTATTTTCTAAGACCATGTTCATTGTTACGGTGCCACTCATGCCCAGGAGCTCTCAAGGCCAAGACCTAGTCTCCCTCAGCTCTTACAAAGCATGCCACCAGCCTGGTCTGCTCATCTCATGGTTAGGAGGACTCATGCTGCATTTGCTGACAGCCATGGAGCTGTTGTTCAGGGCATGCAGGCTTGTCAAGCAGCACACGTTACACGTGAGGCTGCAGTCAGCTTTCATGGGCCAGAGCATCCTTGCATGCTCTTGCTGCAGGTCTTTGGCCTTCCACCACCTCCCCCAGCTCCATGCATGCTGCTCCATGACCTGCCAGCAAGCTACATTCAGCACAGGGGGAAAGGGCAGTAGGAGAGTCCGTGGCAGGGGCTTCTTCATGTGCTCCAAGAGCAGATTATACCACAGTGCACAAGCTGCATAAGTCCATGTGCCTTCTTACCCTGCTGGGATGTTGCCTCATGCTGAAGAGCTCAACTAGGAGGTGTGCCTCCAGCTGGTGATGCCATAGGAGGTCTCAGCTGCAGTGAGTTGGTGTGTTTGCTGCTCTGTTGGGCACAGATTGTGTAGGTCTCTTTTGGAGGAACATTTGGCTGTCCCAGGAGGCTGAGCTGGAGTTCTTGTTTCTTCCAGGCACAAGGGAGTCAGCATTTGTGTATGCCCTTTCTGCTGCTGCCATCAGCCATACCATTGCCAGAGCCTGCACCACCGGGGACCTCCCTGGCTGTTCCTGTGGTCCCATCCCAGGTGAGACACCTGGACCTGGGTATCGATGGGGAGGATGTGCAGACAACCTCAACTATGGTCTTATCATGGGGTCCAAATTTTCAGATGCTCCCATGAAGATGAAAAAATCAGGATCACAAGCCAATAAACTGATGCATCTGCACAACAGTGAAGTAGGGAGACAGGTAACAAAACCACGAGAGTTATTGTAATTGTACAATCATCTGTAGTGGTCGGTTGCTCTGTAAGGTTCAGTGCCTCTATCAGCTAGCGAAAGGCCAGATTGCTCTGAACTCCTTTGGCCTGCTGAAGACTGTGGCTTTGTAACTCACTCTGGGAATCAGGAGGTCCTGAATGCTATTATCAGCCCTGTATAACCGTGGGTGGGAAGTTCATTGCCACCCTTTCCACAGCCAAGGATGGCTCTGGCTTGCTTACCCCAGGAGGTGTGGTAGGGATGGTTCCCGTTGTGCTCTGCCAAGGGCGTTGCACAGGCGAATTGCTGTGTAAGCGTGGAGGATCATCATCTGCCAGATGCATCCAGCAGCAGCTGCCTCCCAGCCATTGCTGCAGCCAGGAGGGCTGATTTTTCCTTTTCAAACTGCTTCGCTAGTGATTATTCCCATATCTGGCAGAAGCCGCTTTTAACAGCTTGCATCCAGTGGAGGGATAATGCTTACCATGTGCAGTGCTTGGTGTGCACCGAGGTGCAAATCCCTATCGCAGCCCTCCATGCAGCTGGAGAAGTGGGTGGAGGACTGTAAAGCTGACCCCTGCACCCATCTCTGGGGCTGCAGCAGCTCTCTAGGCTGGTCCTACTACACAGCTTGGTCCTTCCAGGCTGCCTGTGCTTGGGCACTGGAGCAGAAAAAACATGGAGCACGTTGGGCTCATTTGCAGCTTACTGTGTAGCTACAGGCTGAACTCCCCTTTGCAGAGCACAACCATGCCGAACTTGCCTCCCCTGGGCTTTTTTCTCTACCATTCCCACTCTATCTGGATTTCTTTTATTTTCATAATGTCTTGAGGTTTTTTTTTCATTGCAATGGGCCTATTTTGGTTTGGGACATTGCATTGCCATGGCTGGTGCATTCAGCCCTGCCTGGCAGCATCCTACCATGTCCCACAGAAATGAGACTAGTGCAGAATCAAAGTAAAAGGCTCCTTTAGCCCCATGGCCAGCAGAAAGGCAGGGTGAGGGCACCCTGAATTCATCAGAGCCTTGACATCTCTGTTACCCAAAGCCCCAAAGCTGCTGGAGGCAGAAATGGATGTTAAATACTTATTTAGGGATTGCTTTGATTTTCAGCTCTTTAGGTATTTAGAGGGTGGAAATGCAGCCCTATATTGTTATCTGACCAAAATTCAAAATACTCTTCTGTCTGCTGGCTGCAGAGGTGCCTTGGTAAAAGTAGCCCTGGGCTGATAGTGATCACCGAGGTGCTCTGGGATCTCATTCCCTTCGCACAGTAGCTACTTTAGAGTTACTGTGCAGAAATCAGAGCAGCAGTCCTTTTCTGTAGCAGTCCCTGCTAAGAAAGTGCCTTCTTTAGCAAGCTTGTGGGACGTTCAGAGGTAAGAGAAGGGCATTTCCTAACTCCTGCATTCCTTTTTGCAGGTCTTGAAAGCCTCTCTTGAAATGAAATGTAAGTGCCATGGAGTTTCTGGGTCATGCTCTATCAAGACCTGTTGGAAAGGCCTTCAAGAGCTGCGAGACATTGCATTGGACCTCAAAAACAAGTATTTATCAGCCACCAAGGTCGTTCACCGGCCCATGGGCACACGCAAATACCTCGTGCCAAAGGATATTGATATCAGGCCGGTTAAAGAGACAGAGCTGATATACCTGCAGAGCTCACCCGATTTCTGCATGAAGAATGAAAAAGTGGGGTCACACGGGACCCAGGACAGGTGAGGGTTTCTTCAGCAGGTGCTGACTGCACTCTGAGTCCCAAAGAGGGAGGGGCAGAGGGGAACGTGTGAATAAGAGGCAAATAACTGGGCTGGTAGCACATGCGTGCAGGTAAAGGACATCTCTAACATACGGTATGGTCTACAGATGCCTAAGCCTGCTAGTGGTGGCTGTGGCCAAGACAGGGCTGCAGCCACCTTTTGCATTATACAGGCAGGTACAAGATACCTTTTGACATTTCCCAGGCAGCTCACCTCCACGGGAGCTTGTAATGATCAAGCAGCTGCTTTATGCTGTGTTGAGTCTCTCCAAGTCATTTCTTGCAGTCACTGCTGATGTGATGGGTTATTACTCTACTGCGAGGCTCCTCTAAGTAGCCAAGTGTCAACCCAATTAGGACCAGTGCTCCTAAGCAGTCCTGAAAAATCTCTGGAAACTACGAAGGTGATTTTTTAAGATTTCTTTTCCACTGCATTTTAAAAATCCAGGTTTGTTTGTATTGCTTATGGCTCTGCAGAGGAATTTCATCATGTCATCGATATTAGTGATTTAAAGTCATCATACCCAGCCTCCACTGGGCATGGTGCTGTCCCCTTTCACAGGCAGCAGACATGCCTGTCTCTTCCCATCATCTGTTTAATTCCCTCCAAGAGAAACCAATTCCACGTTTCAGCAGTCTGAGCATCTCTAGGTGGGCAGCAGACCCTTTGACAGCCAAATAGCTGTGTATTTCCAGAATTTTGCAGAATTTCCAGAATTTTTGTTAGGTGGCTGCAATGGCTGGATTTCAAGCTGTCTCATTACTTGCTGCCTGCTGGTTTGGCTTTCTTCAGATTGTTCTCATAATTCTTTGCTCTTTGTGTTACTTTGTGGTGGAGACTCAGACAGTCAAGTTGCAAGGAGCATGCACCTACCCTTTTGTAGGTTGGCTTCATTTTAACTCTTGTTGGTCGTAGTGGTATTTGGATCGCTTAGGTTCAATGGAGAGAAGGTTTTGCTCTAGTGGAAATGAAGTAAATGACGGAAATGCATAAAAGGTATTCCCTGGATCCCTTTGATTCATATGAAGTTTGGTGGGGGGACTTCAGAAGCTATCCTTTGGCAATGGCCATTTCATCTGGAACTGCAACTCTGTATACAGTACATCAGCATTTAACTGGTGGAGCTGATCAGGAAATGACGACAGTTGAGTAAGACAAGTGTGTTCTTTTTGTCCTCTGATGTTTTGTGGTAGTTACAGTTTTGTATCATCCAAAACCATTGGCTGGACTGCTCTGCAGCAGCACTTACCTGGCAGCTTTGTGGTGGGAACACCAGGCTGACGTTCATCACCAGCCCAGTGGTGGAGCAGTAATTAGCAAGTGAAGATGTTTATGAGTCACCAAGGACTGTAGGGAAAAAGCATGTGTTGTAACTGGTTTCTGAAGGAAAATGTGATATGAGTGGAAGCAATGTTTCTGTGGATTTGTATGGATTTTGACAAATGTGTGTCTTGAAAAAGACCTCTTTGTTGTACCACTCAGTTTTGCAATGAAAAAAATTGTGGAAGCTATTTGGAAATTAGTTTTATAGGAATTGTGTGAAATCACAGGTTGTGTCAAAAATAAACTGAATCTGTTACAGATTTGCTAAGTAAAACATTTTCCACAAACTGAAATCCTTTCAATGGGGAGGGAGACATGACTTCTTCTTCATCTAATTTCATTTTACAGCAGATTTTGCCTTTTTATCCCAGCTAGGGATGAAAAATATGTCAAAGTCTTGAATTTGTTTATTTATTTTTTTTTCTTCCAAGGCTAGGAAAATATGTATCGCAGGCATCCATTTATCCCAAGCTGGGCGACAGCAGTGATTGTGAGCAAGCCAGGCAAGGGTCTGTGGGAAGTGAGATTGAGTGAGGATTTAGAGGACCAAGATATTAAGGCAGGAGGGGATGACTTTCAAAAGAAATCTGTCAAGAAATAACTCATTCTTGGATGTGCAGCACGGTGATGGCCATGGGAGGGGAGGAGGGTGAGATAGTCCTGTGTTGAGCTGTAAGATTCTCTCAGGCCAAGTCTTAAAGTGATGTGTAGCTACACTCATGTTCATTGCAATCCATCCGCAGGCTCTTGAGAAGCTGCCTGGTGTCTCAAAATTGGCATGTGCAACACAAGCCATAGCATCCCCCTTTCTGCATTAAATTAGTAGAGGAAATAAGTGTAAAATGCACACAAAGTGTTTGCAGATCAGTCCGTTCTTCCTGGGGGCAGTGGCAAAGAGGAGGGATCTTCCCCAATTTCCTCCTCCCATGGTTGCCTGTCTCCCTTCGAAATTTTTCTCTCACGAAGAGGACATCTAAATGTATTTTAAACACGGTGGCTCTGTTCCAGCCAGCCGCAGGGCTGCAGAGATAGCACCTAATGACAGGGATGAGGGAGAAGGAACACAAAAGGGATGCTGTTACAGAGGGCAGGGAAAAATGAGGTTCGTACTTACTCCACAAAGACATAAAAACACTTGCATGGGAATAGCCCAAACAGGTTTTTATTTTATAAGTCAAATCTGCAGGTATCTTAACATTTTTTTTCTCGGGGTAGGGCCCACTATTTCCGACTAGGCTAAGTTTTAAGGTCTTTTATGGCAAATATGATCAAAGAGGGATTTTTAGTGGTGGACCCTCAGTTTGTTTTCTTTCTTCTTCCACCATCTGCATATTCCCTCTTTGGCCTTTTTCTGGCCATGAGCATGGGTGCAGGGCTCAGCCCATGGGGTATTACAGTGCAGACCCCTATCAGCACAGTCCAGGAGACTTCAGTCTGGGCATCTCCAGCAGCTTTCCAGCCCCACTTTCTGCCTCCGGAGGGAAGGAGACCCCATTAACAGCCCCTTTTCCTGTTACTGAATTTAAAAATTCAGATTGCTGCATTTTTGTTACAAAAAATGAGTAGTCTTGCATCATATGGAGAAAAAGGCCTTTCCCCCCGCCCTCTCCCCCAGGTCTGATTCTTGCTCAGAGCACGCTGGAAGCAGGACAGAGGGTGATGGCTAAGTTGCAAGACCTTGGACATACTGGGTTTCAGCATATGCTGTAGGGAACAATCCTGCATCGGCAGGTGGGTGGAAGGGATAATCTAATTGGTGGCTTCCATCTCTCCAATTATCCCTCGCGTTATGTGGACTTATTGTTTCTTTTTCAGGCAGGAAATTGAATTACCTTGTAGTGGAACTGTGTGAAAATCCATGCAGAAAATGTGCACCCGCTTACTCAGAAGCTTTTCAGAGCTCTTTGCTGAAAGGATTTCAAAGCCTTCTTCGGAACAAGCCTGAAATGTTTTCTAAGACACCTTGGCCTTTCCTGGTTTGTTGAAATTAGAAATGGTTTGGAAATCTGCATGCCTCCAAGCACTTGGGGTGTATCCAGATTTCAAAGTCAGGGAGCTGAACCCAAACCTGAGATTCAAAGCCTCTTTGAAGTGCTCAAAATCTGATCAAGGAGCTGAGTTTTGCAGCTGGTGTCCAAGGCTTCTGCAAACTGGCTGGCTGCAGCCGCAGCCCTCATCGACTCCAGCCAAACTCCATGTGCTGATATGCCACCATCACGCTTTCATAGCCAATAAAAAATGGTCTGGAGAAAAATCTAAAGAAGCTGATCTGTGGAGCAGCAAGCAGATCGTACAACTTTCTATACAAGAAGTTAACCACTGGGAAAAAATTTACATGTTCCCGTTCTAGAGCTGTCATGGGCAAAAGCACCCTATATCTCATTTTTTAACAAGGTAGTTCAGTTTCTCCTGCCTGAAAAATTTCTTATCAACTTTGAGTAAATGATAAATAATAGCAGATTATAAAATTGAGATCTCTTGTGAGAAAAGAAGCAAAAGTATTAACCTTCTTTATCAGCAGGGTGCAATGTATCATATTTCAAAGGCTGTTTAAGGTCCCTTAAGGAATCCGAGGAAAGGGATATTCTGCCATGCGTGCAAAAGCCTCCAGCCCCTGAAGCCTTGCAGAGATAACTGAGCTGTTTATTATGATCTTTCCCAGAGCAGCCTTGGGACCAAGTGAATGCTGCTCCCTCCCTGCTGAAGATGGGAAGGAGCTCTCTTAACACTGCAGAAATGGGGCTGCAGTGTTGCACCGGAGCTAAGCTGGGCTGCTCAGCCACAGCCCCTGAGCAGACTCACTTTGGCACCGAATGGGGACATTCTTCGATGGTTGCTCCTTCCCAAGCATTCGTTCTTTTCTGCAACATAAAATATTAGTCTTAATTGTCTCCCAAGGTGTCTTAGGCTGGTGTGTTTTCTTGGATAAGCACATGCATGAAATCAGGTGAGCATGCCACTGTTGCTTGGTGGTGACTGCAAAAACTTAGACACAAGCACAGAATGGTTTGGGTTGGAAGGGACCTTAAATATCATCTTGTTCCACCCCCCTGCCATGGGCAGGGACACCTGCCACTAGATGAGGCTGCTTACAGCCCCGTCCAACCTGGCCTTGAACACTTCCAAGGACGAGGCATCCACAGCTTAATAGCTGGTGGTCACCTCTTTGGCATCTTGGTGGTCCCAATAGCAGGGCTGATTAAGTGCTGCAGAGAAAGGGTGTAGTGGTTCTCAGTGTTCAGTGGCAGCCCTTGATACCACTTGTTTCCTGTCACCCTGAAAATATGCTTGTCATTGCGTGATTATGTGGACAACAAAATTTCTTAGCAGAAGCGCTCGTGTTTAGGTAGGGAGGAGTGGTACTTACGGGTAGACAACAACGTTTGGTGCTTGGTTTTTGTTCAGCCTCTTTTAGTTTCCATCACTCAGTGAGGGCACGAGAAGCGACATGATGAACTTTGGCTTTGAGTAGGTTATTGTGTGTATGATGATTTAGTAATTTTTGGAGCTGTTATCAGGTGTGCCACCTTTTTTTCATGGGATCCAACGAATGATGAACAACAAATAGCAAATAGTTCTTCTGTGAGTGTCCCAGAATGGGACTGGTGGAAAGTCAGAAAAATGGTAGCTTTCTGTTCCTCTCACCTGCCATGCTATTTCTACTTTGCCAGGGCAATGTGCTCATAGCTGGTGCCCATTTTGGTAGCTGGGCAAGCTGTGCTTCTTTGGACTTTTTCTCAGTTAACCCCTGGGGAAGTTTGAATCCTTCCCACATTGAGAGACCTGGATTTGACCGTAAAGTTTCCTGAACAGATTTGTGAATAATAAATTTATTGGTGGAAAGAGTAATTTCACACAGTAGAAGTGCAGTGGGTAGTGACTTCAGGGGATAAAAACCTGCAGCCAGCTCTCCTAAGTGCCTTTAGTCCCTCTGCATCAAAACAGTGTTGGAGCTAGGGAGTATCAGGGCTGGGAATGACTTTCCACAGAGCCTGATCTTTTTAGGAGCAAAACTCCATGGAGACCACCTAGACTGTTATTGAAGATACTTGTCTACTCTGGCCTTCAAAACAGTTTCCCTAAACAACCTGTTCCAGGGTTTTACTATTCTCAAAGTTACGTCTTTCTTAATCTAAAATCAAACTAATAATTTCTTGTCCTCCTTCCTCATTTCTTCTCTCTCCTTTTTGCAATAATCTTTTATAGATGGGAAGACACCTCTTCTTACAAACTTCTCTGAATCAGTTCCTTCATAATTCTCTACTTTCTGAACTGCTCATCTGACTCTCTGGGGAACATTCCCACATTAATCTGGATTTTTCTCGAAGTGTGTTGCTTACTTTGCGTTTTAATCCACTCTCCAAAATGCTCTCAGCTCCTTTGCCCCAGTGTTATCCCAAATTTTTAAGCTTCCTCTCTACTCCTCCTGAATGAAAATACAGGCTGGTTCCAGGATCTCCCTTGACATCTCCTTGCTGACATGTACTATTGATAACTCTCCTTCGTACAGTTGTTCAGTGTCAGCCTCTAGACGTTCCTTGTGGATGAGAAAGCAATTTAAAAGCAGTTAAGATTCTGCCCTCAAAATCTTATATGAAGCTATGCACTTTGATGTATTTTTAGCAATGTCCACTGTGTTACATACCCCCTGGGGGCTTTGAATTATTTTTCTCTTTCTTTTATATACTGCGGTATGACTTGACATTACTGGAGCAAGGGGCACTAAAGAAATGAATAGAAATTTGATTTAAAAGAGAAAAATTAAATTATTTCTTTTCACAGCAGTCCTGTCTTCTGGGACTTGTGGCTGCTGGAGTTCATGGGGGCAGCTGCTTTCCCTGAGGTCAGAAAGGGATGAGACAAATGCATGGCCAAGATGCCCACGAGGGGTTACTGAGATGTCTAGGCAGGAACATACCTTCTGTTATACCTAATGCAACAGCTCAGGTGCTGGTGGTGTATGAGGAAAAGGACTACAGAAAGTGTCCAGATTTGTGTTTTCCTCCCTGAACAGCATCTCCCACAGTCATTGGGAGATGTACTGGGCCAGGCAGGCAGCTGCTGTGACCCAGAATGTCTTTTCTTATGCGCTCATAGCATCTTCCACTTATCAATAGGAGTGATGGAGTGAGGTCCCAATGGACATCTGGCCCATCCCTGTCATCATGTGTCATTTCTGTAGGTGACACGGTGCAGAGTGGGCCTCAGTTTGGTTCTTGGATGCTAGGTGGGCAATCAAAATGATCATCTGCTGATGGGACAGAGGTGAACTAAGATCCACAGTGAAATTAAGCGTGACATCTCGCTATAGCTTTCAAAATTAAAATCCCCTAGGAAGTAACTGTGAGCTTAACCTCTACATCTGGGGGAAGACTCTTAGAAGTGCTGGGATGTCCTTCACCATCTCTGCTGAGGAGCCACCCCCATGATGAGGCTGTGTGATGTACCACAGTGTTTCAGCAAATGAGAGCTGGAAAAGGGAGATTTTGGACAGGGATATTGAGTGGGATTTGACCAGTCAGCAGGGTTGGCCTCCTCCCTTCTTGCATAAAGAAGGAAAAAGTGCTGTGACAATGTGAAAGCCTGTTCCTGAGCCAGGACCTTGGCTGGGATTACCACTGAAGCATCATTTTTCACCCGTCTTCCAAGTGCTTCTAGAGGTTACGGTGTTGTGTTAAGATGCAATCGCCTGCCTTCGTATTTTCTCTCTGAGGCTCAGGAGGAGGGCATTTCTCTGAGTTGCTGGAATCGTGCTGGACCAGGCCCAAAACAAATGAGATTGAACTTAACCCATCAGCGGGGAGCCTGGTGAGATTGCATCCATGGGCTCTGAAAGCAGATGCTCAGGGCAGCTTCTGTGGGTAAACAAGTCTTTGGGCTCCTTTGTCTTCACCCACTTGCTTTTTATATGAATAGATACAGCTGAGAAACTACCTCTGTTTCAGCTTGTTTAAAGAGAAAAAAAAGATAATTAATCCAAACCTATGCTTTAAAACAGAAATCAGAATCTCTGGTTAGTGGCCTTCTCAGGAAAGTTTTCTAGAAGCCCATTTAGGTTCAGGATGGGGTCAAAAGCTTTGTTTTAGCTATTCAACCCCTCCATTCAGAATGCCCCTGTTCCTTTATCTAAAACTGAGGGGAGCTTGGGGACTTACTTTTAATATGATTTCATTTTATTCCTTTATTTCAGGCTGAGTGGGACAGGGACAGCTATGGAAATATATATCTCCTAGCAGATCCACTTTTGTTTTGCAGGCCACAGGAGTGGGTACAAGGAAAGGGAGATTCCCAGGTCTCAATACAGCAGGCAGAAGAGTTTTGCTCTCTGTTTGAATGGGGCAAATTTGACTGTCGGGTGCTTTGTACGTTTGGGGAGTGAATGTCATCAATGGTGAACTGGAGTCAGAGTGGACCCCTATTCATTTGCTTGGCCATTTTAATGAGCTGTCAGCACAAGGTGGCACGGATGCACTGCACATCCATCACCATGCTTCTGCAAACTCCCCATCCTCCCTAGGTGAACCTCCGGGCAACAACCTTTACATCCACTGGTAAAGCTGAGTAAGGCTGTCAAATACCCTCCCCTCTTCTAATGTCAACACGCCTATATTTGAACCTTTGCTCCAAATATTTAATGCATTTACTAATACATTTATGAGGAGTCATTCGGAGGTTTCCTGGCGGAGGGGCCCCGGCTCACAGGGGCAGTAACAACGCCTTTGGTTCAGCGTTAGGCAAACACGCTCAGTGTGGCTGCAGACTTCAGCTTTGGTAGGGGCTTTCAAACGTTTGTAAATATTTACACACACTCCTGAATGAGGGGGAGCGGGGGGGGGGGGCCTTTAAACACTGAACCTGGAGAGGAATGCGAGTCAGAAATAACAAACAGGAGGCCCGCCTGAGTCAGAAAAAAATAAAGGAAGAACAAGAACAAAATCTCAACACCTCATTAATCCAGTAACTTCTCCTAAAACATTACCTCATGAGGAATTCCTATAAATCTCATGGATTTGTTTTCATCTATTAATGGAGTGCTCAGCTCAAGGGTCCGACTCATGCTCCTCTCTCCTTTCCCTGTCCCAAACCAGCCTTAGAGTGTTTCTGTCCAAAATAGCCATGCAGAATAAGATTTAGGAGAGATATCAGCAATTGCCCCACTCTCCAAACCACCTTTCTTACAGTAGCTTCAAGACTCCATCAAGTTCACAGCCCCACACTGTTGGATGCATAATGAGATCTGTTATCCTACAGTGCTAGTGTCTAGCCAAGCATCTGACCAAACATCTGTACAGCCCCTGGAGAAACAGCATCTCTAGGGCATGACTCATCTCATCCAAAAGTCAATGTTTGTCGTGCTCTCATGTCCAGTGACCCAGCTTGGAGTATTTTAGGAGAATGAGATTGCTGTTTTTTGAGAATGGCTGTGGATCCGTGATCAATGGATCAATGAGACAGATTCCCCAATTCATGAGTTACTTCTGAAAACCTCAAGGCAGCCACTTGCAAGTGGACAAAGCAAGGGATCCCAAGACAATGGACAACTTATCCTGACAAGTCTGGCTTTAATTAGCAGAAAAGCAGAAGCAAAACAAGCAATGGCAGTCTGTGTGATATTTGACGACTTGTCATCCTACACTGTGCTCCTGCCGTGCTGCCTGCTCCTGGGTCAGGACTCGGGGTGTTACAGGGCCATCTCCCCGGCTGCTCATGCCCTGCTGGGTGACACTCGGGCGCAGGAAAAGTGCAGTCCGGCCCTACTAGCATCGGTCATGATTTCCCTGATAGGGTCAGGGCTGGACAGTGGCTGTAACAGTCTGCTCTGCACTTTCCCAGCCCAGGATCATTGGCATGGAGCCTGTGCAAATACTTTGTGGCTGCAGGGTTCCTTCTCCATCCTTTTCAGGTTAGGTAGCATTGGACAAACACCGGTGTTTGTTCTTTAGGGTATCATCTTCTTCCACCTCCTTTCAGACAGCTTTGGAGCCTGTCTAGGAACACAGATTGCTAGGGACTATGAATTTTGGTGGAGTTATCATGACAGCTTTGCTTCTCTTCCTGTACAGCAACTTGGTCCTGCCTGCCCTTCCTCACAGGCAGCATGAATGACGCTGAGCCTGAACTGAGAGTTAGAACAGGAATTCAATGTTATTTTGACTGTCACAGCAGGTCATGAAAGTGCAGTCCTGGGCATCAGAGCAGGTGATGCGAGCGCAGCCCTGGGGCTCTCCCTGCCTCCCTTGGAGGTGCAGAGGGCTGCTTGGTGGGGTGCTCACCCTTGCCATGTGCTTGCTGCAGCTGATATGCAACCGCACAGGCTTCACTCAGCACCTTGCTGAGCTGTCAGGCCCCAGCACCACCACAAGGCGGGTTTGGAAAGCCTTGCAGGGATCTGCATTTGCTCACTGCATTTTCTTTCTTTCAGGCAATGCAACAAGACCTCCAACGGGAGCGACAGCTGTGACTTGATGTGCTGTGGCAGAGGCTACAACCCCTACATGGACAAAGTAGTGGAGCGATGCCACTGCAAGTACCACTGGTGCTGCTACGTGACCTGTAAAAAGTGCGAGAGGACTGTTGAGAGATATGTGTGCAAATGAAAACCCTCCTCTCTCCACCCGGGAGCTGAGACGCCAGTGGCACCCTAGCACTATTCAGAGAAGAGAAAACTTTCCCTGACTAGAAGTCATTTATCTTGTAAAGACATGGACTGGAAGAAAGATGGTAGGAGGGAAAAAAAGCAATCACACCAGTAAAAATAAGATCCTTAAAAAACCCCACCAACAACCCACAAATGTTTCCCCACGAATAAAATGCTCTCTGAGAAGACAAAAACTCATTTGGGATGGTATCTTCTTCCAAAATATTTCCTATAGTTGCCAATGACGTCCAGCCATCAAGTGCCTTAGTATTTTGAGAAACAAAAGTAGAAACTTTTCCCTGGGAAGAAAAGCAACTCTTGTTTGAAAATAACTAAGGCTCACACCTGCCCATGCCTTCTAGCACAGGTACTGAGTCTGCAATAAAAGACTTTCCCAGAAGGAAAAATGCTACAACTTTCCAGCAATAACTGCCTTGGTTGCCAAAGACTTAATTTTTGGCAGGGAAGCATCTACTTCGGATGGTAAAGGTGGAAAGATTTCAGGTCAATCACCTGAAATGAACAACTCATTTTAACCTTTCTTTTATGCAGGTCTGCGACTTTGAAGTTACTGCTGCAGTAAAAGCTGTCCTTGATTTGTCCAGGCTCGATGGGGTTTCAAATTCAGCTGTGCAAAATGTCCCCTGAGATCCTGAAGGCAGTGAGAACAGGGTACCCTGAGGAGGACTTTATGGGGTCAATGAGATAGTAGTGGAGCCGTTAGGATAAAATAACAAAGTGAAGTCGAAATCCAGTAGGAAAGTATAAAAAACCCAAACAGCTCCTGCTCTCTTTCTCTCTTGCTGTTTGGGGGTGATGCCCTTAGTCACCAGTGTTCTACCACATTGGGCCATCGAGTCCTTAGGGAAATATGCCGCTGCCTCTTTTACCCCGGTAAAACCGTTGATGCAGCCCCAAGCAACTGCAGAGAGCGGCGCAGGTCCAGTCCCGGCTGCAGGGAGTGCAGCCATGCAGGGCAGCAGCTATTCCCAGCAGAAGGGAATGGGAATGTGTCAGTCCTTCACGTGGCCCTGCCCTGACTCAGCAGAGAACCACTATCTGTGGCTGTACATACTTTCTCTTGTATGCGGACGTACAGAAATATTTATATCTCAAGCTTTCATCTACTCTACTTCCTACATAAATATATCTATATATTATAAACAAGCATTAACAATATTATGAAATAAATGCTGAAGTTACTGGTGCAACAGCAAAATGTTAGATTATTATGTTTCACTCTCCTACTTGGAAAGCAACCCTGGTTTTCTTCCCAAGGACGGGAGGAGAGCATGGCTCGAGGCACTCGCTGGCGTGGGATAGATAAGTTCCTTTATTCCCTGTCTCCCCAGTCTCTTCATTTTGAGCATAATTAGCCAAGATACAGTCAAGACAACGAAACAGAGCACTTGGAGAAAGGAAGAGTTACCATTCTTGTTTTGCTTTTTATATCAGTGATCACTCTCATCGGTAAAATATCCCAGTGCCCCCAAGGAGCTTAATGACAAACGTGACTAATACCTCTCATGGGTGGTTTGCTCCCCGCTCCTGCATGTGGAGAGAAGTTGCTGTGCAAGGGAGTTTTTAGCTTAGGTTACATTCCATTCCTTTTTTCTTTTGCCTTGGGCATCCAGCTCAATGTCCCCGCTATTGGAGAAAGATGTCTGCACCAGGAGCAGAAGGCAGCAGAGCCTGTGAGGTCCTTCAGATCATTTTTGGGCACCCCATTCCCCAAGCAAAGTGCTGTAAGCAGCCAGAAGATCACTCCTGCACAAATGTAGGGGGACAGCAGCACTTTCCTAGGGGGAAATACATCCACATATGCGGAAGACCGCAGTCTTCCTCCAAATCCCTTTTTTTCCCCACCCAGCTGCTCTTTAGGAGGCAACTGCCTCTGCCATGTCTCTGAGCAGTCCTGAGGAGCTGGAGGAGAAAAGTGTCATGGGCTTTAGAGCAAAATTAGAGAAGTTTTGTTCTCCTCAGCTACTTGCTTTGCTGTAATGGGTTTGGTCTCCTTACCTTTTTCCCTCCCCTAGCCACAAGCATGCAAAAAGAGGCCTTTGGTAGTTTGTCAGTGGTTTGCGTTATTGTCACCCCATAAAAGCTGGTGGACTAAAACGTCTCCGCAGTGCAGTGTGATGAGTGGTGGGTGTCTTTAGGCTGACATGCAGACAGGCTGGTGGCACAAATCCCATTGCTCTCCAAAGCCAGAATTTGGCTTCGTTTGATATGTAAAGAAGTGCTCTACGTTCATTCTTTTAAGGATTTTTATTTCCAGTTTCTGATGAAGCCCACAAGGCAGGGATGTTCTGACTGAAGAAAAATGTGAACATTTCAATGCTATTCTGTAATGACTCTTTTTCTTGCTCCCTTGCTGATGTCTTGAGTCTTTCTGCTTGGCGAAAAAATAGTGAGATAGAAGAAATGCTCTATATGCACATTGTTTTCAGCTGCATTTCACTCCTCCAGTGTCAGACCTGTGTTCCTCAGCTGGTTTTCTCATGTCAGAAGAAACCATAACTTTGTAGAGCATGAAAAGATGTGAGTAAGCCCACCAGGCATCTGCAGGTCCATCAGGTGCGAAATGACCCCTCAGCAGACCTTTAGCCATGGTGGTACCTCACGCTTTGTGCCTGCCTCTGCCCACAGTTGTCTGTTACTGAAGATGCTGAACTGAAATGGCTGCAGTGTTGGGAGGTTTGCAGTTTGGGGTGTCCAGGCTCAAAATCTCTGCTGACTTCTCTAGATAATCCTCCACGGGCTTCATTTTAATTTTGTTTCTTTGAGCTAAGAGCCTGTGTGGCCCCAGCCCATGTCCTAGGCTGTTGGTCTGTGAATTAACAGTTACACCACTTTTACCGTAACTCCAAAGTTTCCGGGACCTTTTCTTCTCTGGAGCAGCTGCAGCCTGTGTTAGCAATGTGCCCAGGGTGGTTGCCATATGATGAGAATCATGCACAGGACAAGGTCCAGTAAACTGCAGCTTCCCTTGTTACACAGCCCTGCTTCATTCAGCTAATTAGTGTCATCTCCCTCCTGATGCTCTGGCATTCTCTCATTTTTCAGAAAATGGCTTTCTATGAGTGGGAGACAGCACTTTCCTTTTTCTTTCCCTTTTAATGCAAACTAAGAATAAAAAGAAAGTCTATAACACGGGACCATACCGGTGGAACATCTCATGGTGCATCTTGCTCTTTGCACCTGGCTCTGATGCTTTCCTCCTAGCATCAGCAGCAAGAGGTCAGAAGAGAGAAGTCCTTGCTCTCAGCTGCACTTCTTGGTGCAACAGGACTCCAAAATGTAGTTGCCAAATTATTTTGTGCGCATGTGTGGTCTGAAAGTTATTTGGGAAATGTTTGTTACAAACCAGTTTTGCAAGGAGAGTATATCCCTAATGGCAGGGCAAGACCTTAATGTACCAGTCTCCTTCCCTCTCCTAGCCCCTCAGCAACCAGTTTTCAAGGCTTTGCTCTGAAACACTGAGGTCTTTCAGCTTCTGAATGAAATGGCTTTAATTACTGTGAATGTCTCTGTCAGGTGATGCTACAGTTCCCTCTCTTATGTCATGCCCTACCAGATCCTAACAGCTGGTATAATTTGGCCCAGCTCCATGTCCTACTACACAGCTCTGTTGATTTACACTAGCTGGGAAAATACAGCTGATATATTCCCATAAATACTATTATTTCAAAATATTACACTATTACCCCTGAAGGAAAAGGGCACACTCTTGAGAAGTATTATGCCAGTGGCTTTGTAGTATTTATTAATTTGAAAAAATATCTGCGATTTAATAAAACAGTTTGGACTGAACGCTATTTGCAAAGCTGAGGGTTTAGACCTTGTGTTCATCCAGCTGGCTTTATATTTTTTGAATGAATTCCCTCCATCCTCACCCCCTTCCAGTTTTATATCATTTAGGTTTCTCCCCAAGGTAGGCAAATTACATTTATTATAGAAAACTCCCATCTGGCTGTTTTAGTCTGCAAAACACAAAGCACCTGAATCATGCTAAAGCAGGCAGCCCACGAGTGTTTCATGTGCAGCTACAAAAGCCCTTGTGGAGGGGAAGCAGGGCAGGGAAAGGTAGCAAAAATCTGAATACAATTAACAGTGTCTTTGTCAGGAAAGTGATAAAAGCATCCCTGAGGGGCCATCCCTTTTCCTGCTAGAAAACAGATCCCTGTAGACAACCATTAGCATCCTCCATGTGAGCTAGGCTTGTGCTGCCCAGCTCCGGGCTACCTGTGTGGGGAAGATGCTGAGAAAAGGCTCTGGAGGTACTGGGGAGCAAGAGGAAAATTCAGTCCTGGGATCGCTTGTCCTTAATACCCTCACTCCATCACCAAGTATTTGCTTCTCTGCATCAGGCAGAGGGTGGCGAAACACCGTGGCTTTGCTCCCAAGAGCTGGACACAGCCAGCACAGGCATGACTTTGTCCTCTACACATGGGAGATGGAGCAGAAAACAAGATTTGGGAGAGGGGGAGAAAGAAAAGGAAACTTAAAATCCACCTGAGATTAATGACTTTAACATGTACAACATGTTTTGTTTTGTTTTGTTTTCCCCTCAGGACCAGTTTCATCAGTCAGAGTTTGATTAAATATCTCAGCAGAGCCATGGTTTATTCATCTAAAGCAAAAGTTACCCCCTGTTCAGGGAAGCAGCATTAGCTTTGTTTTCTAATTGTAAAAGCAACAGTAATAATAAAAATAATGACAATAGCATGCACTGTGGATCGTCTTTATTTGCTTTTAGTTGGGAGTAAGTGGACTGTACTTTCTCTGTTTTGTAAAGATAAAATCAGTTATTTTAAAGATCTTTTCTGGGCTGTGTGAAGGTTTCTTTTCTCTTTTAAGTGGAATTTTCCCACAACCGCATGGTCTCAAAATTTCTCATAAGAAAAAAAGGCAGAAAAGGGTGTCATGTAATTGTCCGATTTCAGGAGCTGGGACCTGAAGGGATGCGCTGCAAAGGCTGCAGAGCTTATGAGAAAGCCACTGGATCCGTAACGCTGCACTGGGGCTCTTGTGCTGCCATCCGTGCAGGGATGAGCTTCAGACCTAAAAATTGCCACGGGTTAAGTTACTTTGGGAATCCGCCCTGTTGTACGACACAGTGACAACTCAAATAGCTCAGGATAGCCGGCACGCTTAGGGCTAAACATGTGTGTAAGTGTTTTTCTGGATCAGGGCCAAAGTGCTAGAATTGGATCCTTTAAATGCCAGTTATCGATAGCTCAGATCTCTCTAAGTGGCAACTGCTGAAAAACACGGGCTTTTTAGAATGGAGACGTGTGTTTCTCTCAGATTTTCTAATGCCAGGTCCCAAATTCACTCAGTCCGGGATCAGGTCTGCAGCATTGCTCAGTGATGATGAATGATGAACCCAGGCTGGAGCAAAGGTGGGACTGTAACATAAAGCCAGGTAAAGCTGGGCGCTCACAACCCCGTTTTTGTCTGAAGCTCTAGGGATGTGTGACAGCTCAACGTCAACACCCTTGAGGATTGGCTGCTTTCTCAAAGTCATACTGAATATTAGAGGAGAGATTTTAAGTCCATCGTTCTAGGAGGCTTCCTTCCTTCCCTGTTATTTCACATCCTAAATTTCAATCAATTTAGGTGTATCCTAAAATAGGTTGGGATTTAGGATGAGATGCTATAATCTGGGTCATTATGAAAGTCATTGATAGCAGCAACTTCATCACCAAAGAAAACAAACCGATGGGCATATCTCACATCAAGTGCCCTCCAGGTCCAGGAGGTTGCTTGTGCAAAGGAGGATCCAGAACTTTCCCTGCTGCATGCAGACACTGAAAACACGCACCACCTGCCGCTGCTTTCCACTCCGCTACCTGCTCAATACGCAATTAATTTTACAAAGTGCTGCACATGTTTACCAGGGCCTGACTCGGGCAGGAAAACTGTTTTCTTTTCTGAACTCCTGCTTTGTCCAGGGCTGCTCTCCTCATCTGGCTTGGACAGATTAAAATACCACCT
Organism: Falco rusticolus; assembly: GCF_015220075.1. Taxonomy (NCBI): domain Eukaryota; kingdom Metazoa; phylum Chordata; class Aves; order Falconiformes; family Falconidae; genus Falco; species Falco rusticolus. The sequence continues at coordinate 3,254,751 of NC_051188.1, read as the reverse complement.
CGGTGCTCACCTCTGCAGGTGCTTCCTTCCTTGCTGCAGGCAGCGCGTGAGCTGCGGGGGGTGTGAGCTGGAAGTATCTTTGCATTTGGGGAAAGTTTGAAACGATGGCTAGCAACTCCCTGTATATCCACGCTGGAGGAGCAGCCCTCGGCGTGACAGAAAAGCATCAGGCTGACAGTTGCAAAGAATTGGCTGATTTAAGGCAGCCGAAACTCCCCAGCTCACCCTGAGCCCTGCTGATAACTCTTCCTCCTCTGGACACAGGGCTCCTCTCATCAGTCTGCAGTGAAGCATCTGGTACCATCTGAAGCTTTGCACAGGACTTCAGAGTGACCTTGGCCCCAGGGGAGTCACCTGTTCCTGGAAGAGGAACATCAAGGGAATAGACAAATGCATTTCAGATAGTATTGACATTTAAGCAACGGAATTGCATCCCTGCATCTGGTGATGCAAGGACTCGAGGACACTTTCTTCCTTCCACAACGCTGGTCCAAAGGGCTCTTCCAGGTCCACTTTGACCAACAAACTGAGTGGCCCTCGAAAATGAGCTCTGCAAAGCCATCGGGATGATTCTGCCTCATAATTGCCCTTGACACACAGAGGCCAGGTCGGACCTCCAGGTCTGGTCCTTACAGCCCCAAATCACCAAGAGGGGCTTCTGAGTTAAACAGGACCTTAGGGAAAAGTCCCAAGTTGTTGAATGGATTCCCCCAGGAGGAATTCACCTCCTCTGACATTGTACAGGTTGTGGAACAAGCAGTCCTCAGCTCCCTGTGCTGTCAATAAAAATATTTCTAGAGTGCTGGAAGCATGGCATGCCTCCAAAGAGGGGATCAGAAGATGAACTGTGACCATTGGGCCTTTTCATGTGTGGCCCTTTTCATGTAGACATCCACAGCGCAGATGTCAGAAGCCAGGTGAGATTTATCCTTAGCCTGATGCTTGTTGTAGAGGTCCTTCTGTTTTGAAGTTTGGTCTTGTTATAAAGCAAGCTAATTAATTGTTAAGCATAGCTGGACTATTAGCATGAGAGCGTGATCCTATATAACTCCTATAGCCAAAATCTTTACAGCTGGCATCTATTATTTTACATAAAATGCTTAAAGACACTTCCAAATAAAACAATGGAACTGAATGGATGAAACCAAGCATTGTAATCATGTAAATGTAGCTGGTTAGATTTACTTTTTCCTTTTCTCTCCATTAGAGGGAACATTTACATTTTGGGATTTGCACATAATTCGAAAGAAACTAAAAAGTTACTTTTTGTGGAGTTTATAAAGAAAAACAAACCATTTGAACGCACTGTCCATTTTGTGGTTCAAATCAAATGTCAGACTCGAGGCCCCTGAACTTGACTCGTATTTTTAATCGCTGTGGTACAAAGGAACGTTTTTTCCCAACCATTAAAGAGGCTATTCTAGATAATACAGTGTAAACAAAGAAACTTCAAAGAACAAAATGAATACTATACAGTAACTGCGTTTTACATGAACACTGAATTGCTGGTAAAGGATTTCTCCTTGCAAAATATTTTCTGTTACTCTGTGTAGTCTGGTTAATAGCCTAAGTGCCCTGGCTTACCTTTAGGAGTCTTAGATAAGCTAAGAGATCTTCCTGCACAGAAATACACTGATCGTCCTTTCAACATCATCCTTTTTCTCCACAAAATGATTTTGGCCAGTCTAACAAGATTGACCTTCTTTCTTGTGGCTGATATCCTGCTGGTACTTTTGAACACTTCTCTCAATGATGTGTGTACTGCATGAAATACACAAGAATAAAGGAATCGTGGAGAATGAACTGAAATACTCCAAAGCAAAAAATAAAATAATAATTAAAAAAATCAGCACTTGGGGAAGATGCTCCCAAGTGCCTTTTAGGCACCTAAATTCAATAGTGAGAACTGAGTGCCTCAGTGACTAATATATTATCGTACATTTTGTCCTTTTTTAGTTGAGATCAATTGTTCCTTCCCAGCTTTACAACTAATGTGGGTATATAAATAGGGTATATAGAAAGGAATCAGGTCTGGGAATTCACTAACCTTTTCATTACATAAAATTCCCACCTTCTTTTAGCACAACCAAATGCAACTCCATGGACCTCACAACCCATCCAAGTTTTCCTTCTGCACCATATCCCACATATTTTCAGGTGTTCTCATGCAGAGAGACACCCCAGGTGCTCATGCAGCTTCAGGTGACAGTGATGGAGACACCTACATCTGAGCTAACCCAGCACCACCTTCATGATGGATGGGTGCGAGGAAGGGATGAACTGGCTGTGCTCCCTCTGTTATTCTACTTTTTAGCCTAGTCTGGGGTAGGAACATATGATTTGTGTTTTACCTGGTTTGCCTCTGAGATCTGGCCAGCCTCACCTAGTTCTGGATTATAATTGAATCCAGGACAGGTTCTGCTGGGTTTCATGCTAAGGGACTTTTCACCACTCTAGCTGAGGCTAGGTAATGGAGTTATGTTATGTTAGAAATCCGGTGGAGGTGGGTTTATATTTATCATCACCCTGTAACTAGGACTGACACAAAAAAGATTAAAGCAATAAACCCAAAATAGAACATCTTCTTGCAGGGTTGTTTTTTTTTTTTTAAAAAAAAAAAAAAAAGGGTCCAAAGTTTTCAACTAGGATTTGTCTTGACAGGATAAAATACATTTTCAGACTCAGCTTCTTAATGGGCTACATCTGCTTAATGTAATTTTGCATTTGAACTGTGTGTCTTGTCAGATGCAAGCACAGTCAGAGCTGCACTCAGTGGTACTCACTTTCCCTGGAATCAGATAAACTCAGCCCAATAAATTAGTTTTACTGCTCTCGGTATCACCCTGTTATCATTGTGAGTGATTTAGTCTGGGCTTCCCAAACTTTCCCAATGAAAGGAATTGAGCTCCCAAAATAAATAAAAATTATGTCTTTCTTTCTCTTTCCTTTCCCTTCCTTTTCTTTTTCTGTCTTCTGCTCTCTTTTGGTCTTTCTCCCTTTCTCTTGCTTTCTTTCTGACTGACTTTCTCGCTTTCTCTCTCTTTCCATCGATGGGCTATATAAAGTAATTCACAGTTACACTTCTTAAAAGTATAGGTTTTACTCAAAGAGAAGCAATTTAATTAGGCAATTGTGACCTGGTTCTCAGCTGGTGTAAATCAGCAGCAGTGATTTATACCAGCTGAACATATGAATTCTGGTGTTTGGTAGCAGGTTTTAGAGGGCTTGCCTTGTAAAGTGCATTGGACTGTGTATTATATTAGCTACAAGAACATTTTGTAAAAATACAGTTGTGTTTTATGCCATCTTTTTTTCATATCCTTTATATTCCCACATTGTTTGCATGATTAAACAAGAGGAAAGATGGACTTGTCGTTGCAAGGCAGACCAGGAGTTGGGTGATAATGGTTTAAGCTCCCTCTTACATCATGGCCAAGTCATTTGAAGCTGAGGTGCTGAATATCCCATATGAGGTATTGACAGTTTGCAAGCCCCGCTGGAGCCCACGGTGCTTTACAGAGATCTAAGGGGCCTCCAGAGGCAACTGGAGCTGTGATGGATACAGCCCACAGTTTGGATACTCAGGAGGGAAGAAAGTGGGAATAGGTGTCCACCCACCATGGTGATGGATGGGAAAGACAGTGCAGTGTGAGGGCAAACAGGAAGTAGCATTTGGGTTTTGGGGGGGGATTTCTTTCATTTTCTCAGGAAGACTGATGGATCTGTTCCTGGAGCAAATGAATTCAACGAGTGACAATCAATATCTGGACCTCTGATTAAGGGCATCTGAAAATGTCGTGAACATCTGCCCCTCTCGCGGGGTTAGCTAGGTCTGGCAGAGGGTTAGAAAAGGAATTAACATTTGGGAGTGGTGATATCCTAAATCTCCGAGCAAACTTGGCTGGAGTTTGTCTATCAGAACTGAGAGTTGTAGGAGAGGTGGCAAGTTCTAGTGAGCTGGAGGGACTGTGATTTAGACCCTCATTTGCTAAAGATATAAGACTTTTGCAACATTCTTCTTCTGCCTTCTTCAACGCCTCTGTGTCCATCCTCTGTCCTTTCAGATGCCTTCTGCACTCAGTGGCCAGTTCCAGCAAACTTTATCAGGGGGCTGAGGTTTCAAAAGCATCAAAGGTAGATGCTATCCCATCTGCCTAGATGTGCTAGTTCCGTCATTGAGCTAGTTTGTCCTGGACTCCCTCTATAAGCAGTGATTAGAAATTGGCGTCAGGGGCATGTTTCATCCTTGTGTAAAATAGTTCAGCACTTCTCTGATTAAGGTAGCACACTGCCATGGTATTTCAGCATTAGTCTACTAAATGTTCAATTATACTTGGGATACTTAGAAGAAAACTGTAGTCTTTGTAGAGCTAGGTAAATTAATTTAGTAATAATAATCCCAGAACTCTTGGAGCTGAGTTCCTGTCTAAATTGCCTTTGAAACATGTTAAATCTATTGGCATAATAAGTTGAAGAAAGGTATTTCTCTACGAAACACCGATTTGTTTTCCTGCTCTCCTTTATGCTCGGTTATAACCAGGATTTCATAAGAGTGTGCTTGAGAGTGGAAAACTCTATTATCCTTTAAATATGGTGTCCCAGCTACAGCTGAACTTTCTGTTTGGCCTTTGACCAAGCTGCTGGGCTTAAATCCGAGCTCTGAGCTACCAGATGGACCACATTATTCTCACTTGCAGAAACCCCATCAGACAAACTGTTTTGACCAGAACAGGTCTGCTGCTCATGGAAGATGCAAAATTCTAATGGAATGTTGTGTTCCTGCCGTGGGTGCCACATTCCTTCTGGTACCCATCCCAGCTTGCATCATAATATGTTTTTAAAAATTCCCTGGATCACGGGAATGAGGAAGGTCTAGTGGAGTCACAGCTCTGCTAGCTGATGGGGCAAGGCCAGATGGACATGCCTAAATGAGGACCACTGGCACCTCAGCATCACAGCAGCCTGAAGTACTTCACAGGGGAATGTCTCAGCCCAGCCAACAGGCACTGCCAAAGAGAGAGACGTGTTGGAAATCACACTTCTTTCTTGGACTCAAACGCCTGTGTACAGCCCCAACATACCTGCATCTTTGGCTGTGTTTGACTAGTAAATAAACCCGGCTGGAATCTGTTCACTGGCTGCCCATGGCAAGTGGCACAGCAGAACTTGCAACCAGATGGTTTTTATTGCCCAAACAAATGACTTCACCCCTACCAAGCTTTGTCAATGATCCTTGCCCTTTGCAAGTATGACCATGCCTGGATGTTGTCTGGACTCACTAGCTGGTGTGAGCCTCAGACATAACGGGGAGAAAGCTAAGATTTAAGCAGTCTGGATGATCATGGAACAGAGTTGGAGACATTGCTCCAGCTCTAGCTGGCTCTTTAATACAGACATTACCTTGGAAGCTTAAAACATTTCATAACCCTTTGGTTTCCCTTTCCTGAAATCATACATTCTCCCCTTGATCACCTGTCACCTCTTCATATCCTAGCAGACAGTCCTGCAGTTCACCTCTCTGTTGGCTGAAGAGCTAACTCCCGTTGTGAACCTGGCTCCCAACAGCTTAGTTTGGTGTTCCTTAGTCCTTCTACAAGAGAAGGTTCTGAAAGAGATCTCCCTTCATCCCTCCTGGATGTTACCAGGACATTCTCTCATTTTCATGTAGCTATCACCCTCATAACCCTGAAGGATGCATAACAGAGGCATAAGGGGGATATCCTGCTACAGCTGTAGCCGGTAGTCAAGCAACACACAGGCTGTAGATCTCTGTTTTTATCCCTCCTGAGAAATAAGCCCTTGCAGCTTTTTGACTGTGAGAAGCAGGGGGTCACTGTGATGTCCATCCAGGCTTCCCTTACTGGGGATAACAAAAGTAGGACAGCATCACATTTGCTTATTTTTCTTGTCCCAATATATACCAGGAGATTTCATACCCAAAGGAGAGAGAGCTTAGACAGTGGTCCTGGGCCACGACATGGCGAAGGGCCAGGAGAAAGGCAAAGAACTTTTTTCATGTAAAAAGCACCAATGTCTCAACCAAAAGACAGGGACCACATCATCCTCACTGGTGATACCAGGTCAGATTTTGATTTAGTTATTCACCTTCTTGCTTAATAAATTGAAGGCTGAGGGAGGAGACTGAGAAAGAAGTGGTAGATCCTTTACTGGTCCTCCTGAGCTTTTTCTCCATGGCCCTTTGCAGACAGGCAGAGAAGATGGGGGTGATGGCAAGCCCTGAACCCCCCATAGTAGGCTGGGAACAAAATTCAGTGCTTTGCCTGCATGCAGCTGGAAAGGCTGCCCGGTCAAATGTTCTTCTGGAGTAAACCACACCTGTATCACCCTGGGGAGTAGTAACAGAGCACACAAGATTCCTTTCCTTCCACATCTCTTAATGCAACAAAAGAATAAGACAGCTATCCTGGAAGGGCTAGCAGCAAACTGCTCTTTTCCCCATCTCTCAGGAAACCTCTGTACCTCTGTTATACTTCTTCCCCATTCATGAGATCCTTTCATATGCTGCTCGGGAACAGAAGCACACGAGGACCAGAGATTGAACCCAAAATGCTTCAGGAGCAGGTAGCTTCCCCGTCTCCTCAGCTCAGCGGACTTTGGGCACTGGAGGTTCAAGAACAAACTCCTGAGAGGTTCATTGCATGGGGTTCATCTGGCCACAGAGGTCTGTGCTTCAACTGGAGGTCTTAGCACCATCCCTGAGACGACGGAGGCATGTTCAGGTATCACAATGTGAGGTCTTCAGGGGAAGCAGAGGCCTCCCTGTCTTGAGAAACTGGGCAGGGGGCTGGTGAATCAGTTTAACAAGACTTTCACGGCACCACCAAACCTCAGCAGTGTCCAACACCCTCCATTCTTGGTGCATGGATAGGAGGGTGGGGAGCTGAGCTCCACAAGCATCTGGGGAAATAAAAAAAAAACGGGGTTTTTTGGCTTCATGTCAAGATGGAAAACAGATGGAATCCTTGTACTGTGTCTTTCTTCTTCCCTGGCGAGCAGATGTTGTAACCTTTTCTAGAGTGGGCTGGAGAAACATGCCTCGTTCTCCAAGAGCTGGCCAGGCTCCCCACCAGGAGAAGGAAGATTAAGAGATACAGACCTCTTCTTAGCCCACTTGACAGCCTGAAGCCTGACTGGCCTGCAAAGAGAGTGCAAAAGGGTGTGCATGGGGGCACTGACACCCACTGCATCATTGCTTTGCATCCGTGGGAAAGGATCTGCAAAGAGAATCATGAGTGTTGGTTGGCTCAAGGTGGAGTTCCTTGCACAGCCTGTGTGGGTCTTTTTAAGCATGTGTAATCAATTGTGACCTGGCTGTAGAAGTGAGTGGGAACTCTGGGTCCTTTCTGTGCACAAAAAAGCAGGTAGTAGGTTTAAGGGTGGGCTGGAAGGCAGAGGGTTGGGAACCATGAAGAAAAGAAAGTGTAACAATCAAGGAAAAGAAGGGAATGAAGTCACTGATTGCTTCTCAAGGCTGTATTTTAAAATGTCACCTGATGGGTTTTCAAGCCAGAAAGGTTTCAGGTCCAGTGGGTTTCCAGTAATGATGGTAAAATAAGGAGGAGCATTGAAAGGAATTTGTAAACTTTGTATTTCTTTCCCAGTTTTTTAAAGTTTCATGAAAAGGACTTTTGTCCTTCCTGGCTTGGAATCAAACTTGGGAGTAAAAACCTGTCTATGTTCACCAAGAGAAAAGGCTTTTTCTCAGCAAGATTTCCAATACATGGATTAGTGACATTGAAGGCTTTTTTTTCTTTTTTTTTTTTAGGAAGAAACGTTTCGCTGTATCTATGTTTTGCAAAACTTCATGTTGTACTCACTGGTCAGTGTGGAAACAGCCTTTCTGTAGGCAAAGTCCTCAGAGCCCCAGGTTTCCACCTCGAGGAAGGGATTGAGACATTTGCAAGGAAAATCCAATGCTGCCACCTCGATCATTTGAAGATAGCATTGCAAAGTGCATGGCCATCTTCCAATTGATCTGTGCTCCATCAGCTGGAGCAGTGCAACCACAGACCAAGGGCTTTTCTTGGTCTGCCTTTCTCCAGCCACAGCTAGTGCCAGAGCAACCCACAAAGATGTGCAGTAGTGAGTTTTGGAGCCCCCACTAAACCATATCATTATGCCATACCAATGCACTTTATGTGACACCATAGAGCGGAGACAACTAGAAAACAAGAGGATGAGTCAGTAGGCACCTCAGCTCGTAGATAAGTAGGGAGAACCCAGACCCTACTAGCTCTGCAAAAAACACTGTTACTGTCTGAACCTAAACCACTTATTAAATGTCATAATCAAGCCTGTGGTTTCTGCAAAGGTTTCTTTTTCAAGAGAAGGAAATATGACTTCATCATGCTAGCAAGTATCAGAGAAAGAATCATGGACCAGGGTCCATGGGATATTCAGGAATCCAAAACATGCAGAGCCAAGGACAGGATTGCTGGAACGGAGAAAATCGCGTAACTCTAGCCTGGCAGGTTGATCCAACACTAGTCCTGGAGACTCACCTGCAAACCAAGCTGAGCACCACCAGCTTATGCAGACCCCAAACCAGAGGGAATTGGCTTGTATGTGCTTAGTGTGGAACAGCTTGGAAGGGATTTGGTGAATCCAACTTAATTTCCATGTGTCTTCTGATGAAATCTGTATTGAAGTCATTATGATAGTGCAGGCTTTTCCAGATGTGACAGTAAATGTCTGCAGGCACACTTTTTAACAGTCTGCAGGGTTAGGAAGACATTTTATGATCTAGGTGGACGAGGCTGTTTAATGTCTGAGTAAAAAAAAATTAATAGCAAAGAGCTGCCTAACAAGCCTTTTTCTCAGTGATTGCTAGCCAGGCTAATGTATATTTGGTCATAAACCAGCTGGGACATTTGGGATGTATTAGCTAACTTTTGCATAGCATATGCAGGAAGATGCTGAGAAGATATAACTGGTATGTTACGGTGTTGTAAAAAACTATTGAGGTACATGGTACAAAATTTGAGTTTGACAAGATGAGGTGTCCACTGTTGTGGACATGGTTCATGTGAGAGGCATAGATTTTTGGTGTGACCTTTTCTTAAGATATTTCATCTGTATTTCCCTTTTTTCCCCCCTTGTCTGCAAAATAAGGTTTTTACTTTCCTGTCCTCTTGAGGATCATTCAGATATGGCAGTAATGAGAGGCAGACACTTACCTCCAAGGAAGCGGGCCCACTTTATTTTAGTGGCAGGAGACCAGTGGCTGCTTTCTCATTGGAGAGTGCTGACTTTGCTACTCTCATGTGAAACTACACTTTTTAATAATAGCCTTGTTTAGTAATGGTGTTGTCTGTTGGAATGGCCTATGGAAAGGGCAACTAGAAGATGCGGTGGTCTTCCCTTCTGGAGTGCCCTTGTACTTGAAGGTGGATGGTGCTGCTGCTGTTGTGTTCAATGAAGGAGAGCTGGGCAACCGTCTAATCTCAGTTTGCATTATAGAATATAATCTGAAGTCCTTTAGCAGGCCCCATAGGACTGTCATTGCTGCTTCTAAGCCATGGAGGAGCTGGTTTAAAGATCCCTGAAATATTTTGTGGGATCTCAGGGTATATCTTTACTGCTAAGTAAGAGAGCTCCATGGTGCAAGCTCTGGTCTTGGAGCATCAGTTGTCCATGCTGCTTCACCATTAGCTCACTCCCAAACCCTGCTCTAAGGCAGAGGAGAGCCAAGGTGTTTGGACACAAGCCATGCTGTGACACTTGGCCTCAGGGCCAGCAAATCAGCCCCGGACAGCTTTATTTAGTAGAGTAGGTGTTGCTGATGAGACTGCAGCACTTTTGGCTCCCTCTTCCCTGCACAGTCCTTCAATACCGTCCCGGCAAGCTTTGCACCTTCAAACACCCCCACAAGTCTTTATGCCACATCTCAGAGCTCGTAACACCTACCCTTGGTTTCTTGCTATAAAAACATTACTCTGGCAGGCTGCAGCACAGCCCACTTAATATTTCAGACACTTTGAACTGAACCCCCCATCTGTCCTCCAATAATTACTGTGAACTGGGGCCATGGGGCATCACACAGGACCCAGAGGAGGCTGAAGGCCAAATGCCATGTGCTGCGGACCAGTCCGTCTGCTGGCAACCCCAAGCTGTGTGTGGCGATACAAACCAGGCTGCACAACTGGACTTCAAGGCTAGATGGGAGTACAGCCCTCTGCTTTAGCACTACAGAAGAAATCATTGTGGATTTAGGGGAACCATGCCCTTAGAAGGCAAAAAATACTTTTGCTGGTGCAGACATTGGAAATAGTTTGTGAGATATAAGTTCATCTGACTGACTTCCCAGCTCATTTTCATGTGATGAAAATTGTGGCTCAGAGAAATCTTCCTTTGGTAAGACATGTGACAACACTCAAAACCCAGCAAGTTTCCATAAATATCCCTGGTTAAGTTCCTAGCATGACAGAGTTGTTTAATAGGGTTATCAAACGCAAGGTAAGCCGTGACAGCCAAATATGAGGTCATTCACATCAACTCAGCTTACCATGCAGAAGTGTCCAGCTTCTGCTTGCCTTGTATGGGGAACGTGCACTGGGATAGTTACCACAACTCAGCCAACATGTGGCGATGCCATATGGGCTACCATGACTGGGTTGTGTGTTTGAACCCTGGCATCCAGCTGTTCACAGATGATGGGTTGCGTCTCCACAAAGGCGTGGCAGATGTGGACTGCTCTTTCAGAGAGAAACCCCAGCTTGCCTTTAATCCAGAGTGCATGGGTTTGACATTCCAGGCATATCTTAACATTGCTGCAGATATTACAGCAAACCTCTAGGCCCCCATGCAATGTGAGCACGGATGGGTTGTTATATATACAAAAGGATCTTGTGCCAAAATGCTTGTGGTCTAAATCTGATAGCCTGGATGTGGTCTACAGACATATGAGTGACTTGACTTCATAGGCAAAGGTAGGCAGGTAGGTGCCTTAGGCAATGACTTGGTATAAAATCATGGACACAGTATGGACTGTTTGCTTAAGAAGCAAATGACTGAAAGTTCACTACTGAAAAAGCCAACCTGGCTTTGACCTGAGGAATTTGCATCTCTTGACACAATGACCTTTGCTGTTGGCCTAGAAGAGCCAGCCTGTGGAGGTCTGAAAGCCAACAACTCATCTCCCAGCCAGACAACTTCATGAGCTTTTTCCTTCAGCCCTGAGAGTACAAGGGCACTGCTGTCCCATTTCTGTGGGTGCTGGGACAAAATCCCTCAAACCTTGTATTTGGCCCACCCCAAAGAAGATAGCTGTTCCCATATTTTGTCTTCCAGCATCACTGTGTGAAGTTGCTCTGGAGATCCCAAGTCAAACAAGACAGGCAGTTCATCTGCAAGAGTGGAAGCGGTGTGCCTCGGTCAAGCTCGATACGTCTTCAGAGATAATGTGGAAGAGAAGCCATCTCTCTTGCAGGGAGCATGGAGGAAGAAGCAGCTCCTTCAGCGCCCACCTCTCTGCTGACACGGAGATCACAGAGGGTAACTGTGGCTTTTATAAGATGGACATGTCTACTTACTGACTCCAGGCAGTGAGGAGATGGCAGACTTTCACTGCTATCAAACAAGGGTGGATTTGAACGAGCATCCAAAACATACCCCAGCAGACTTACAAGCCCCTGAATGTCTCCCTTCTGTGCAGTGCTTGGCTCTTGGAGGCCATGGGTGTTACCACTATAATAAACATTCATGTTGCCTCTCTATCTGCCAGGTATGTTGCACTTTAGAAATGCCACGTGTATTCTCAGCTTTTAGGAATTTCCCAAATCCTACCCATTCAAAACAGACCCCACAGCTGCTTCCCTTCCAAAAATCCAGATGCATCTTCTATTGTGCCTTTACAGTGAGTATCAGATTTTCTTCCAGTTTAGTAGAGCTGCAGCTTATACAATCTTGACCTCTGAAGCATGCAGAGAAAGAAGAAAATAGCAGGGCACAATGTCTTCTTTAGCTATTATTCCACCAGGGCCAGCCAAGCTACTGAAAGGGAAATCCCTGCAGAAATTAAGGAAATTCAGATATTTCTTTCATTCTAAGAGGCATTCCCGACAGAGCCAGGGCTTGTTTCCAAAGACATGGCTGCATTCCAGACTGAGAGAAACTGTATTATGCAAATATTGACCAGTGTTGAAGGAAACAGCAATAAAAAATTGTCAAAGGTGACAAAAGCTATTCAGCTTGGGCTGTAATATCTGAAGCCAAAATTTGGGAGCATTGTTTCACTGATGAGATGGCTTTTGCAAGTAGAAGGTAGCAGCGGATGGTCTGTGTTCCTTCCTTTTTTTCTTTCTATTTTTTTCTTTTTTTTTCTTTTCTTCTTACTTGGTTTTAATTGGGGAAATTTTAGTCCTGGAAACGATGACGGAAACACTAACGAATGCACAGAATCTTGTTATTGTCCAGGACTCAGTCTCACAATGATCCAAACAATGATCCAACACGTAGACCAAAACTAATAAAGACCTACCTGGCAGGAAGACGAAGAGGAACATTATGCGTTATGGACTGGCCCCAGGAATGAGAGTGCTGTGTGGAAGAATATTGGAAAAAGATGGGAACTCCACCTCCAGTGAAGCTGATGGAAAAGTCCAAAGGAGGCCCAGGAATGATGGGGCAGGAACTCAGTAATGATATACAAGTTGTAAGGTTTAAGGCAAAAGTCAGGGGTCACACAGATGAGGGTTTAAGTTACACGTTGGTGAGGGAGAGCCAAGAAATCTGAATATTTGCAGCTTATGTGCAGAGGGGCTGGAGAAGACATGAGGATACAGCACAACTGCACAGGCTGTGTAGGTGTGAGTCAGGGCAACATCTTGCCCTTAAAATGACTTCACCTGCCTCCACAGCAGAGCTGAATTAAATCTTCACAAGCTGGGGAGAGACAATTTTAAAAGTCATCTCTGTAGAGAACCTGGTCCTTACAAATTAATGATAAAAGAATGACTACATTTGACCATACGTACGCAGATAGCATCCTACTCAGCTGTAGCCAGAAACAAATGTTTGGAAAAGTATTTTAAAAACCAAGTAATGACACCTCTTTCCTTTGCAATACCCTCCTAATTTCTGGCATGAGTGAGTCTAGGGAACAGTTTTATTGTATTCAAATGCAAATATACCAGACCCACATTTCATCCTTAGGAACTCCTGTGGAAGCTGAAGGAGAATTTGGCTCTGAGCTAAGGGCTACTTTAACTGATACTCTTTTCTGCTACTTATCTACTTCTGTTAGAACTGCCAACTCTAGGCCATGCTCACCTCAGCAGTATATAGGCACTTCCCAATAGCTCTGTAAGATACCTTCATTTATTCAGAAAAGATGTCTTCCTTTTCCCTTCAAGCTCCCCTCATCATATATATTTTTAGCATCACAGACAGTGTGGAAAATAGAGTTTATACCCCATCCCTGAGCTGGCATATGAATCAGAAGCCAAGGATGGGCATTGCTTTTAAATTGTCATCTGCATTCCCTCAATACCTCCTCTTCAATACGTGACCATGGTGAATAAACTGTCCTCTTGCATTGCCCACTTGTTCCACTGATTATAGACACAGTATAGTTGGTGCTGCACCAAATGCTAATTTGTCATGACGATTAGAAAATTACTCCAAAAGTTCACAGAGGGCACAAGCTTTCCATGACCCCCCGACTTCCTGTGTGTGCATGGGATCAAGCGCTTGTTCAACCACATGATGCCACCTTGATCCACATACAATATCACTCTTTGGGTTTGACATCTGGGAGTGGTTTCAGTGCAAAATGTTAATTTGGACCTTTGGGATTGTCACAGGTCCTTCAAAAGCAGCCTGGTGTTCATGGCTGAGACTCACAAAATGTATGTTGTGGTTTAACCCCAGCTGGCAACTAAGCCCCACACAGCTGCTTGCTCACCCCTGCCTCCCGGTGGGATGGGGGAGAGAATCGGAAGGGTAAAAGTTAGAAAACTCATGAATTGAGATATAGACAGTTTAACGGGTAAAGCAAAAGCCGCATGTGCAAGCAAATCAAACAAGGAATTTATTCACCACTTCCTATCAGCAGGCAGGCGTTCAGCCGTCCCAGGAAAGCCAGGCTCCATCACGCATGATGTTGGCTCGTGGAAGACAAACACCATCACTCCAGATGTCATAGAATCATCGAATGGGTTGGGTTGGAAGGGACCTTTAAAGGTCATCTAGTCCAACCCCCCTGCCATGGGTGGGAACACGTTCCACTACACCAGGTTGCTAACAGCCCCATCCAGCCTGGCCTTGAACGTTTCCATGGATGGGGCAGCTACTACCTCTCTGGGCAACCTGTGCCAGTGTCTTACCACCCTCAGCATAAAACATTTCTTCTTTACAGCTAGTCTGACTCTGTCCTTTTTTAGTTTAAAACCATTACCCCTTGTTTTATCACAAGAGACCCAACTAAAAAATTGTCCCCATCTTTCTTATAAGCCCCCTTCATGTACTGGGAACTGCTCTAAGGTCTCCCCAGAGCCTTCTCTTCTCCAGGCTGAACAATCCCAGCTCTCTCAGCCTGTTCTCATAGGAGAGGTGCTCCAGCCCTCTGATTATTTTTGTGGGCTTCCTAAATCCCGCCTCCTTCCTTCTTCCCCCAGTTTATATGCTGAGCATGGTGCCCTATGGTACAGAATATCCCTTGGGTCAGTTGGGGTCGGCTGTCCTGGCTGTGTCCCGTCCCAACTCCTTGTGACCCTTGGCCTGCTCGCTGTGGGGTGGGGTGAGGAGCAGCAAAGACCTTGACTCTGTGTAAGCACTGCTCAGTAATAATGAAAACATCCCTGTGTTATCAACACTGTTTTCAGCACAAATGCAAAACAGAGCCCTGTACTAGCTGCTATGAAGAAGATGAATCTGTTCCAGCCAAAGCCAGTACAATGTGGCACCTTATATGCTGTTACTGCCCAAAATCCCTATGAAGATGTGAACCAGGAGTTTACTCCTGGAAAATCCTGGTCTAAGGCTGTGCTGCTGCTATATGTTCAATTTGCTTACTAAGGAAAGTGTAACTCTGAGCTGGTGCTGGTCACTGTGTCTCTGCACAAGCAAGTTCTGTTACCTGCAGAACTGGTTACCTCATGGTTCAGGAAAATGGGGAGAAAAGGTCTAACACTGAGTCTCTGCAAATGCAGTGAAAGGAAATAGATGCTGGTGCTTCTTTAGCAACTTTCAACGTTTCTCAGTGCTGCATGTTCAGAGCTGGCAAGGGGACACAGCATGCCAGCTCATCTCCCCGCGGCTCTCTCTCCCCTTCCCCGTCCTATTTATTTAGGTGTAGGAGGCTGGTCTGGCTCTGAGGAGCACTCTGTCTAACCTGGTGTGGTCTCAGAAGAAAGAGATGGGCAAAATATTTTACTTTACATTTGATGGGAGGCAAGGGGGAGGGGGGGGGGGAGGGGCATGGGTGGTATCAATCTGCAAGTACACCCCCAGGAAGATGGGATTTAGAGGGGAAAAGGTAGAGGTATAGGGTTTTCTTCTTGCTACGTACCGGGGACAAAGTGGTCCAGGGAGCTTTAACAGTAAGAATAACACACATACACACACACACAAAAAGATGCAGAGGAGTCTAGACTTGTTAAAGCCTTTTTCTTGCTGTCTTTGTCTGGCAGAGCCTGAGTTTTAAAATACCAATGCCTTTTCTTGTCACTCTCAGCTTTAATTTATTATTTTTTAAAATCAATAAATATCCCTCCACTCCTCCATCTGGAGGATTCCTCCTTCATCCCACCACTGCCAAGCTGATCAGAGCCACCTATGCAATGCCATTTGATCCAGAACATATTTCAATCTTGGCCCGTTCTCAGCCTCATAAATTCCTGACATGATTCGGGAGGCATTTCTGTTGGAAATAGCTCTCCGCTCCGCTGTTGTATTTATAGAGATTGCCGCTGCCTCTGATCTGAGGCCAAACGTTAGGAATAATTGCAGCAGGAAGCAGGACAGAGCTCGACATATTGTTTGTCTGGATTGTTTTAATTTCAAGATCATGGAAGTACCCCCACTTACTGATGTTCAGAGAGGAAAAAAAAAAAAGGAGAAAAGAAAATAAAAGCATTGTTCAGGAATTTTCTATTTTAATTTTTTTTTCTTTTTATTGCTTTTGTTAGAGGCAAAGAGGGAATCATTACGCTTGCTGCTGAGGACAGGGAGGTGAATTAGATGTTGGTGACTTATTAATTCAGGAATCCTGTCCCTGCAGATTAGACTAGAGGTTCCCACTTTTTTATTTTCTGCTTGTTGAAACAAAGCCAGGAAATGCACATGGCTCTGCGTACGCATATGTGTGTCTGTGTGTGCATGATGGGAGGGAGGGGGTTGCAGAGCTGTAGGTGGGCCCCCAGGAACCTTGTCCATCTGCAGCTTCAGCCCTGGCCAGCACAGCCACACCACCATGCCAGTCGGGGCTGAAGCTGCACACGGACAAGGTGCTAACTCTGGCAATTTGGAAAAGGCCACATATCCAGGCAGGCAATGGCCCATACTCAAGGTGTGAAGTCCTTGGCCATGAGGCTCAGAGCTGAGTAGGAAAGATGCAGGATGTGGATGCCAGGAGCCTTCAGACACACTGTGTCTGAACTGGGGTAGCTGTGTTTGGAAGTGAGAGACACATGCACATGCTGGGAGCCTGAGCTGAAGCCCATTGAAGTAGACAGAAAAACATTTTTCACTTCAGTAGGTTTTGGAAACCACTGGAGGTGCAGCTGGAGGGGGAGGATAGGGAAATGGACAGAGCAAAGGCTACCCAGTGTAGGGATACCAGGCAGTCTGTGAGGTAGAATCATGGGGCTCCTGGTGCTCAGAAACCCCATTATTAACATCTCCCACCCCTGTGTGACCATCGGCAAAATCGCCGGGTTGTCTGGGGCATCACTGAAACAGAGAGTGAGCAGATGAAGTGGGACCTCATTGCAGAAAGGCACTATCATTGTCTTCTCCTCCCACTGCTGTGCTTTCTGGGTACTGTTACTCTGATACAACAGGGATTTAGCCTTGCCCCAATCTTACTGCCTTTAGAAGAGAGTCCTTAAAGACTTGCTTAAGTACTCATTGTTTTGGTAAAACCCTTAGAGTCTTCCTTAGGTACATGTCAAAATAGGTTCCTGAGTAGGAATCCTGAATTTGCACTGTTGCATCTTGAGAGAGAAACCCGACTGTGATTTCACTGCTGGGTAGTAGCTCTGGGAAAAGAGGAGAACACAGCCAAATCCTGGGCTGTGTTGGTTCAAGCCTACCCGTTTTGCTGGTTATCGAAAGCTCTCTTAATTGAGCATAGATATGGGGTAAGAGCTGCTGTAAGTTCAGAGGAGAAAACCATCCACACTTCCAGCAAGAGCTACAATCACATTAGCTTAACACAAGGGAACAATAAAGGGCTCTACTCAGAATAAAAAACAGCAAGAGCCAACAGCTGGGAGCTGAAGCCAAAAAAACCTTGGTTACGAGCAAGTGAGCCTTGTAAATTGAAGGGGGAGTTTGACAGCCTGGGGCGATCTATCAAGGAATGCTTAAAGGGCTGGCCAATTGTTAGGGTGCCTTCAGGAAAAGACACTTTAAACAAATCCAGGTCACTGGGCTCAGTCCAGTTGCAAGGCGAAAGCATCTGTTCTTGTGCTGTGCAGGAGATCGTATTAGGGGTTCGATGGTTTCTGCCACCCTCAGCATGTCCGAACAGAGGAATGCCAGGAAGCACTTGTGCACTGCAAAAACCAGTAGAGAAAATGCAAATTAATCCATCTCACATCACTTCTTGGATTGTCAGTGATATTGTGCAGTTTCAACCTGTCAAATAGTTCAGAGGCAGTTTTGAAAAGTATTGCAGTGGTGGAAAAGAGATGATAAGGAAGAAACTGTGCTGCGTGTCCAGCTGGATAGAGGCAGAAAGCAACTGCCCCATCGGGCTGCCCACGTGAAAGTACCTTTGGTACCTCCATTACATTTCTAACAGCAGCACCCAGCACTGCCATTGCCTCAGATGCTGAGCCTACTGCCTCAATAAAAAAACGCCAGCAACTGAAGGAAGATGGAAAATAAATGTATTTTAAGGTCCTGGAACAAAATGCGGGCAGAACTGAAACAGGTCTTGCTGTATTCAGGCTCAATCATTCTTTCCTGAGTTCCTGCATCTTCTCAGAGGTAGGACAGAGAGGCTAAGCCAGTGCAGCCTTTCCTACATTTTTATATGCGGGAAAACTCATAGACATGCAGTAAAAGCGCAGATGAAAGGGTGGAAAAAAGGATGGATTAACTCTGTTTTTCATCCAGGGAGCTGAGGCAGCAAAATCTATAAAGGAAGGCTATAGCAAAATGGGGAATTAAGCAATTATTTTGAGTCTAACCACACCTCTGCCTTTCCAGTAGCACCTTCGCATGGAGCTGACCACCTCAACCCATAACTGTGGCTGGCAGTTACGTTACCCTGGAGTTTTCCCCACAGTTAAGTCACAGTAACCTCTCTTTGGGAAAAGAAGTAGCCCTGAAAAAATTAACAAGCTCAGCATTGCCTTGAATCTTTTAAGCAACTCCTGACGTGCTTTGGTCTCCCTCAAAGTCTGATGCTAGTAAAAAATATTCCTTTTATTTGAAAAAGGGATAATAGAAAAGGGGAGAACATAAAATAGACGGAGAGGAAGACTGGGACAGATGCCAGAGGATCTGATGCTAATCAGGTCCAGATAATGTCCAAGTCCAATATCGCCTTCCCTGGGGATGGTGCCCCAGGACACAGTGCCAGGAGGATGTCAGTGCTAAGACTCCAGTGCTTGCCTGCACCACTGGGAAAAGGGAATCTGCAAATATTTAGTCTGCCAGAAAGACTATTCCAATTAGCGAATGTCAGATCAAGGCCTGAATGATTCTGAAACATGTAAGGGTTTGGATAGGGCTTATCCAAGTCACACAAGGGTTGTCACTTACTTAAAACTATTAGTATCTGACAAGCGCGTACATCTCCAGGCACTTAAACCAGAAACTGCTTAATTTACACTAACAGTTGTGGGATGGATCCCATTTAGCGTGAATTCCTGTGTCCCCAGAAAGCTGGCTGATTTCATAGCTTCTCATCCCCTGGAAATTTGCTTATTCATAAATAAAACCCACCATCATTATCTGAAATGAAGGAAAGAGCCTTTGTCACAGAAGACAAGGTGTCATCACTCAGCTGTGTTACTGCTAGCTTCAGTCTGACCGTTGGTCCTAATATGGATATGGTTAATTCTTACACCAACAGTCGCGGACAAGTGAGGACTTTTTTGGAAATGAAGGGAGAGGGACCTCAGAGCCCCATGTGAACATTCAAGTGAAGAGAGTCATGTCAGCAGATGCAGCAATGCCAGTATTGGGCTGGTTGTGGGAAGGGTGCTGTTCACAGCCACCTTCATTTTTCCACACCACAGTTATTTTTTTTTTCTTCAAATAAGGGCAGGAAAATCTTGCCGGTCAAGACAACGAAGAACAAAGAGACTGAGAGAAACTGACAGGATGGAATTTAAGGCTCAGCATTAAGAGCAGACACTGGTTTAATCCCTCTCCCAGCTCCAAAAACAGTCAGGATGTCCTTAGCATGGTGATGCCTGCCCATCCCCTCCCAGAAAGGCACCAACACCCCGATAGCAAGTCCAGATTTCTCTACCAAGAGGTCTAGGCTCCTTCTCTGATTTGGGTAGTGACTGAGGGTGCAGAAGATGCATTTTCAGCTCCCCCTGAGCCCTCCTGTGCAGCTGAGTTGGTCACAAGGGTCAGTGTACACTTCTCCCAACTCTTGTTGTCTCTGGACTCAGTGTCTGGCCAACAGTGATCATCCAGGCTACATCTGAAAGGGTAAGAAAAGCAAGCCAGGTTTGATATTATATTATGACTCACATCCACACCTTTAAAATCCCCCTTTTCTGCCCCCAAACTGTGCATGGTGAGTAGTCCCTGGCCAGTTCTCAGGCAATGTTGCCAAAACTACCAAAGGAGTATGCTAAGACTCAGCCAACTGCTACAGGTGAGCCCATGTACCGGGGCTGTTGACTGTGTAGATCCCAAAAGCTTCTAGAGATAGAGGAGAGAGGAGGCACCCTCCCTCCATCTCAATAGGATAGGATGGGATGGGATATTCAGGAGATGAAGGCTGGTGGGAGGAACCGAGCTTGGGATGTGCCCTGGACTGTCACAGGATCCTACTCTGGATGCTTCAGGGGGGCTAACTGTAGGTGAGATGAACCCCTGCCACCCTTACCTCCTGCCACAGGTCCTTCATCTGGAAGGATAAGGGATAAAAAGAGATGAGGCAGATCAAACCTGCCAATGCTCACAGAGGTGCAAATTTTGCCATCTAAAAACAGTGGGGACTGGATCCATGTTCCAGAGAACTTACTTGATCCCACCTCTGATACTGAATGCCTTGTGAGATCAGCACTTGCTCTTACTTTTATTGTCCCAGAAGAGGAACTGAGATGATTTGCTTTGGCCAAGGTCACCCTTAAAGGGAGTGTCAGGGTGGGATGCTGAGCCTGGGCCTTTGAAATACCAGGCTGGTCCTCACACCATCCTAGGTGCAGGAGAGCAGTGGGGAGATGGAAGCAATCCTCTTCTTGTTAGTGATGTTCTGTCCAGACTACAGACAAGCTTAGTGAGGTACAGTGCCTGCCAAGTTTTCTTTCCAGTGACTGCCGTTTCAGGCAGCTCCTAGCTACGCTTTTTAAATATAAAAGTTTTAAAGAAGCTTACGGCAAATGCCTCCTATGAAATAGGCTTTTTATAGCTGAGACTGGAACAAAATGCTCCAAAGGTGACAGGAGAAACAGTTCAAACAGGACCAGACCAGGGTATAGTTTCAGGACCAGACATGACTGTACATATCTCCAGGGTACAGCTCCATAGGCAGCAATGCAACTTCCCTGCTTTGGATCAGCTGGGATTATGGACCTCTGCAGGTGGCCACAGCCAGCTTCTCCCAGCTAAGAGCTCCCTAGAGGTATTCTTTTAAACATCAACAGGGGCTAAAATGGACCACAAAGGAGTAACTTAATTTCTGCCTGTGTCTGTGTGGTGTGTAAGGCAAAGCTGGGTGTATGAGCGTTCCTCATGTTCTCTTAGAGTGACCCTCTGTCTTTGGAAACCATGGAATTATACACTAAAGCCCACCAGTTTTAGAACAAAACAGAACTCAATGGACTATTTGTGGCAGATGATGTTTCAAAATATTGCGCTGAATAGAGCTGCCCAAAGTGAATGTTGAATCGTTACATATGGTTGTCATTTTGGATGATTTGGGGACTCTTAGATGCACAGGGCTGGCAGAGACAGTCCCTTTTGCAAGCGCAAGGAATGCCCAAAAGTATCACAAGAAACTTGTTATACAAAGTCCAGCTAGACAAAACCAACAAGGGAAGTAGGACAACTGGAGGACAGAGTTTTAACCAAAATTGGTGAAAAAACAACAGGTAAGAAACAGTTTCAATCCTTGTTCCACTGAAGTCAAACCAGATTTTGCAGCTATCTGCTGTATGACGAGGGCTTCATCTGTGTTTCTGGCCTTGGGCATATCTTGCCTGTCTGAAGCAAGAAAATAGTTTTCAGAAGACTGCTTTTAGGTGCAGCATTGCTAAATAATGTGGATTTAGTTGAATGAGATGGGTTGGACCAAACTGGAGTGACAAAAATGCTGCTGATATAGTGTACATCACGTTTCAGAGCTCAAAGCTTCCACTTCGCACCTTGTGAAAATCAAAGCATCTCAAATGAGTGTGCAAAATTGTAACTCATGGTTTTGCAACCATTTGCTTCTTTGCTTTCCTGGTAGAGTATACACAGTCCTACAGAGGAGGATTTTCTAAGCACAATGTTTATTAATGAAGCCTGTCCCAGCTGTGCAGTCCCCATGCAGAGTAACAGCAGGAGTTTCTTCAGGTCTCCTCACCATGTAGGGTTTTGGTGTTTGTGAAAATGAGACATCCTGAAGGGAAACTTTAATCTGAATTTCTCAACAGGTGAGCCCCAAATGTGTTTTACATTCCATTACTACCAAACACACACAGCCAGACCTGATGGATTTGATACCCTTTCTGGTCCATCAGTCTGACAGATTGGAGAGGAAAGGGATTCCTTTTCAATGCCATGCGAGCTTTCAGTGTCTTACAGATGATCACTTTCCTGGTGCACCCCATACTCTGACTGAATAACGAAATAATGTTTAGATATAAAGACTGTGATTGACAGTCAGGCAGACAGATGCATTTTCTAGTAACAAAAGCCAGACAGATAGTTTGACTATGTTTCTACACCAACCTCCAAAAAACTGCACTTGGTGTAAGGAAACTCAGAGAAGGAATCTGTCGAATCTCCTCAATCTTAAAACATTAGCAAGAAATTACTCCCAGCCCATACACTTTTCCTCTGCTTTTGTATCATAACCCTCTTCTCTTACCCTCCAGCAAATCTGCCCTAGCAGATGACAGAGTTCAAGCATAAACAAGGAGTTTCAATTATCAGACCTGGACCCTTCCTTTCCCGTTGCAGTCTTCCCCTATTGACCATTTCCCACAATTAGGGGTCCCTCTATTCCCAAAACTGCTTTAAGTATAAGCATGCTATCGTGTTACCTTCCCCTGGGCAGATGCTATCTTTGTCCCCTTTTCCATGTGGGTTTCTTTGTTTGTTTTTCCTTTTCTTTTTTTGAAGAGGAAAATTAAAAATACAAATAGGTAACAGTAATAAATCTCTTTCCACATTTTACATTCTACCATGCTCCCTTTAATATCCCGGTTTATGTTATGCATTGTTTAGCACTGTTTCACAGCAACACTTTTTAGAGGAAGATTGGACAAATACTTAATGTTTTTGAAGAATTACAAGACTAAATGTTGAGAGAGGTTTCTCCAGCTTATCTTAGCCTATGGCTTAAAGCTACAGAATGCATAGGTAGTGTAGGGCCCATAGCTGGCCTAGAGGGTGAGAAAAGGCAGATGTAAGGTCTAGCAGTGGGCTGGACCAGAGATCTCACCCCCTGATGCAAAGACCTTGACTATTTTCAAACTCTTATGTATGTCTTGCAGTGAACTGGGGCTGACCTTTGTTTTTAGAACAGGAAACTCTCCAGAATCTATTTCTTCTGGGGGTATGTGATATTTTGCATATATTTCTGTATCTGCTGCTAGCTCATGGCCCGTGTTCCTTCTGTGTCCCTCCGGTCAAGTCTCAGCAGATCTGTAATCTCTTACATCTGCATCTGTAGCTCGTATGTGCAACGGGCAAATATACTTGTGGCTTCAAAGAACTGCTTTCTCTTACACGCCCTTTACTTCTCAGTATATGGAGCTCTCTTCCACATATTTTGTTCCAAAAAAATAGTCTGGTCCTGTAAAAGACCCCCAAAAGGTGTTCTACAAGATGCCCAGCTTGCGAGAAAGGTAAGTTCTGCTCTTTGGCTGTCTTCCTTCTCATGTATTATTTTCCACTCCTCTTGGTTCTTTCATGCTGTGCAAGTATTTGGACTTTGGTGCTTGAATCGGAGCGTCATGCTGGTCTTCAATGAAAGCATTTCTCCCTTACAGAATGACTCACCAGGCACTGTCTTTGCTTCCTTCAGTACAATCATAGCAAATAAAACTGATGGTTCAGCTTTGCTGTTTGGTCATGGTCAGAGGGCGACATGCTGGGACAGGATTTCTCTTCCTGGGTAAGTCATGCAAAGTTACTGCAAGTCAAACAAGGTGCCTGTTGGCCTGTTGAAATGCTTCTTTGCTTTATTGCATTTCATCTGACAGTTCATCTTCCTCCCCTCAGTCTGAACACTTGTCTGCAACGATGAGGTAGTTCGTGTGGTTTGTAATGAAAAGGTCCTTTCCTAGTTTGTTCCAAAATCTGCTGGGGATTCTGTATATTTTCATTGTCTCTGTTTGTTGCTTGGCCAGCATTTCCTTGCCTGTGTAACATCTGCTCACCAGATCTCAGATATCCTTGATCACATTTGGCCGGTATGAGGCACCTCTAGCTTTCTGGTGTGTTCTTGAGAGTGCATCTGTTCCCAACAATCTGGGTGCTGTGTTTCAGCTACATTTCTGTCTGAGACATCTATCCCATGCGACTAGCTCATCTCTGTACTTCCACCTAGTAGCACCACTCTGTCTTCTTTCCCATGGCTATTTGTGGATCCTGTTGTTATCTGGGAAACTTCATGTCTGCTCTGCACTTTCACATAGGTGGGAATTCACTTTTCCTATGCTCACAGTTCTTGGTAGAGTTCTTGTGGGAGCATGGGGTTGACAGTTTAGGAAGTCTGGACAACTAGGGATGGCTGTGAAGAATTGCTCTCCTCTTTACCCAAGAATTCACTAAAGCAGCCTTGCCTCCTGCCTCCTTCCCTCCTGAGCTCCATTATCTTCCTGCCTTTGACTTCTACCCTATCATTCCATTTAGGACTTCCACCTCTTCCAGTCACTTAGTGCCCACCTCCACCTCCTCTGCTTCACCTCCACTCCTCCTCTAGCCTCCTAATGTGTAGATATTCACATCTGTAGATTTTAGACCTCATTGTACCCAGCTTCAGATAGCCACCTGAGGTCAGGAGCATCCCTGACCAGCTGCAACCAATGTAGACAATTTCAGAGGGCATTTCAGCCCACTTCTAGAAGAGCCTCTTTCTTTCCACTAACCCTAAAGGGAAGTCTCCAGGGCATGCACTCCTGTGTGCTTTGCTTCAGTGCTTAACATCACCCAGAACAAATCCAGTCTATATGCTGCAGTGCATGTCAGATAGCCCAGACCTTGAGTCAGTGCTCAGGGTAACTTCTATCCAGTGTCTCTGGGGCACTGTCCCCAGCTTCTTCTATCTGTATTTTGGAAACCCCCTTCTTTCCAAATTTTACATGCTGGGGAGCAATAACAAAATGTTCACAGGCCAGAGGAAAACCTGAAAGTTGGTAAGTCTGCTAACCCTTTTCATTTAGACTCCCACATCTTTCATTGCTATTACAAATTCTGTGTAATTTGGCAGTAGTCTGACCTATTGTTTATCCAGATTTTTGACCTCTGTCACAAATCCTTCATACATGACATTTTCTGTGGGCTGACAGTAATTTTGGAGTAGAATTCACATTTATTTGTGTCCTCTGGTGAGTTGTGGATGCATCCAGATGAGGGTTGAGCATGTGACAGCCACTGCCTACTACAGCGAGTAGGGCAGCAGCTTGTATAAAGCTTTATTTTTTAACCATTGCAATGCCAGGGCAAAAAGCATCAAGCTTCTAAGCAGGGTTTGGTGGGGGTCAGGGTTGTAATTCAGTGCCAGGGATGCGATTTCTCTCTGACTTTTGTTCCTTTTTCCAGTAGTCTCCACTTTGGATTTCCTAGATTTGCTCTTTGGACCATGGTCTAATGTAAGTAAAAAACCAGTAACCCCAAACACAGATACAGTCCTATTTTATTCCTTGTGCCTCAAACACAGACCCAGCTCATGAAACACTCCCCCCAAGCAGAGCTGTCTGCATACCCAGATGTTGTCGGAGCATCAGTGTGCTGCAATGGCCCCACAGGGGAAAACACATGCCATAACCTTCCAGAAGTGAATTTTCCTTGTCTGGCCTTCCTGCATCCTGACATCAATTCTCCCCTACACACAGCAGGGATTGCAGTGGTTCCTGAGTGCTGGGAGTGTGTTGGAGAGGTTGGAAATACCCTGCCAGAGATTTCCCAGGGAGCAGACCTGGGTTCTGCTTGGAAAGCCAATCTATAGATTGGCGTGTAGCTCTTTGGAGGTGATGAAAGAAAGCAATTGCACCCCTCTGTCTAGCTCTCTACCAAAAAGGAGAGGTCATGAGATTGAGTGGGTTGCTGAACTGGACTCCAGAGACCTCAGTTTACTGCTTGATCTAAGGCAGAAACAAAAGATGAGAGCACAGAAATCTCTTCCTCCTTTTTTAAGCCCCTCTACCCCCCACCCCCCCCACCACCCCCCACCCCCACCCCCACCCCCACCCCCGATCTTTTCCATTTACAGATTATCTCTCACTATGTGTATGCGAAGTGCACAAGGGGCCCATGCTCTCCACTTCCAACCAAACACTGCTTAAGTACAAAGGAAATAAGAGGAACCATTACCTGCTGCCTGGGGCTGCGTTTGCGTGCCTCATCACCTTCAAAGGTCTGATCGACAGCTTGCATTGGGGTTGAATCTCTGTCTCCTTCTTTGCAATGCTTCTCTTTATGGGATCATACTTTATTGCTTTCTTTCCAAGTGTTTCATTACAAAACCTATTAATGAACCACTAGGGGTAGCCAAATGTGCTTGGTTGCATGCAGGACCTTGAGAAGGATTATGGAGCAAACGCACTGCAAACAGCCTCAGCTTGCTTGCAAACAAGGCAGCCTCCTGCCCCAACAGATGAGCCCTCAGACAGAGACCTCCCTGAAGTTTCCCCTTCCCTTGGGGAAACCTGGAAGGACATGAAATGCTTCAGAGCGGAGAACTTGGTGCAGTCACCTGACCCCATACAGGCTCAGCACACATCCAGCAAGATAAACAAATGATGCTTGCCACATGGCTGTCACACATCTCAGCACTAAAGCCACCAGTCTCCCACTGGGGCTATGAAACATGCACTGGAGAATACAGGGAACAAGAAACCTCTCCCCTAGGCTAAAGTGAAAATGCTGGGAGAATGAACTGCAGAAAGGACTGATGTAGCCATCTCTCATGAAAGCTTGCCCTCTTGTGAGATGCTAACTTAGGAGGAAGAGACAAAATTTTATCTAGGTCTTCATCTCCCATCTTCACCTTGCTTCAGGCTCTCCTCCCACTGCTGTGTACGTACAGCCATTAACTTCTGTTAACAACAGTGTGCAGTAAGGAAACAGCACTACTATAACATTGATGGAGAAAGTACATGAACTTAACGATTTCCCAAGGTCACAAAGGGGGCCTGTCCTTTGGGCAAAAGCTGTACCAAAGTCTTCCTGCATCCCGCTTCAGTGCCCCTGTGGGCTTCTTCTTCCCACGTTTCACTGCATGGACAAAACCTGAGAGAGTTAAATAAAGCAAGCATGACCCTGTTCTGCTGGAAAATCAGATGAAAGGCAAGTGTCTACGATGATTTGGATCTCAGTGGACTTGCATTTGCTTGCTATTAAGCTGGAGCTAGCTTGCAAGATATCTTCAGAATGCCTCAGCTGGGGTTGTAGGTTTTGCACAGGGGATGTGCTGAGCTACTTCAACATGAGTTTGGCTAATGCAGTCTGGGATTGGAAGCTTTTATGCGATTACATGGGTAAAACACAATCTCCTGCTAGAAACTGAGAGCTAAACATTGCCCCAGATACAGCTGTGCTGCCGCTTCCCTGCTGTTTCAGCTAGATCTGCAGGAACCCATGCTTGTAGATTGGTAGGATGAGAAATTAGTCTGCTCATTTTGTTGGGATCTGAAAAGTTATGAGGGAACAAGTCCTCAGTACAGGAAAGACATGGACCTGTTGGAGCGGGCCCAGAGGAGGCCAAGGAGATGGTCAGAGGGCTGGAGCCCCTCTGCTGTGGGGACAGGCTGGGAGAGCTGGGGCTGTGCAGCCTGGGGAGGAGAAGGCTGCAGGGAGACCTTAGAGCAGCTGCCAGTGCCTGGAGGGGCCGACAGGAAAGCTGGGGAGGGG
Source organism: Falco rusticolus (assembly GCF_015220075.1). Classification (NCBI taxonomy): domain Eukaryota; kingdom Metazoa; phylum Chordata; class Aves; order Falconiformes; family Falconidae; genus Falco; species Falco rusticolus. Next base: position 3,227,091 of record NC_051188.1, on the reverse strand, counting down.
CTTTTTGCAAAGTCATGTAGTGATAGGACAAGGGGTAATATTTTTCAACTAAAAGTGGTTAGATCTAGACTAGCTATAAAGAAGAAATGTTTTATCTTGAGAGTGGTGATACGCTGGCACAGGATGCCCAGAGAGGTGGTAGATGCCTCATCCCTGGGTACATTCAAGGTCAGGTTGGGCAGGACTCTTATATAGTTGAAGATGTCCCTGCCCATGGCAGGGGAGTTGGACTAGATACCCTTTAAGTTCCCTTCCAACCCCAAACCATTCCATGATTCCATGATTCTAAGTCCTGCACCAGAAAATATTCAACCAAGGCTCTTGAACGAAGTATCTACCAAAACTATGCAGCCCCCTATAAGAACCAGCTTCCAAAACAGCAGTTTGATGGTCTGATAATGCTGTCTCTAGTTACTTAAGATATTTTGAAAATTGAAGGCCAGGGCTTTTTCAGATGCAATCAGACTTTGAGAAGTAATATTTAAAATAATTGTTAGAAGACCCAAGGGAGCAAACTGGCACAACTTCCCTTCAGAAGCGATCCCAGGTCTAGTAGAGTTCTTGGTGTATGTTTTTGAAAAAGGGGAGGGTTATGATTGATAATGACAGAGTAGAATTTAATTAAACTTTGATTAAGTTAATCATTGACACTCTTAAGGACATGATACAGTCATGTTAAGAGAGTGATAGCTCTGTTAAGGAATGGACCCATGTAAGAAACAGAAAACTAGAATTAGGAAAGGAAGATCAATTTTTGACCCGCTGGTGAAGTTCCTTAGGGCTGATATTGAGTGATAAATGATCTGGAAAAGAATGAAGTGGCAAGCAATACATGGTAGATGATTGTCAAATACTTCTGGGGCTCCCGTAGAGGAGAATGGGAACTCTACAAGAAACTTCCAGAGGTCTTTCTAGGGTCAGTGTATTAATACAACCTGGATATAGCCTAAAATTAAATAAATTTGCTTTCTTTAAAAGCAAATTTATCCATTTCCAGATTCTGTAAGTGCCTGAAGAACTATCTGTCCTACTCACTTAAAAACAAGACTTTGACACTGAAAACATGAGATTCTGCAATACAATACATGTCATAAACGTTTCATTTAAGCTTTTGGATTTGAGCCATTATGGTTGGTGTTCTGAATTTTTTTCTTACCAGCCATGAAGACAATAAGCTTTGGAAAAATATGACTTGATGCTATCAGAATTACATATCTCTGGGAAAGAAGCAGCAGCTTCTGTGGAAGTCACTGCTGAACATGGCCATGGTTGTTTCACTGCGTTGCTTTAGAGGCACAGCACAAGGTGCATTGAACAGCTTAATGTGAGACCATGAACAGAACACATACTTTGCACTTGGACGTGTATATTTCCTGCAGAAACACATGCTGCTGATCAGCCCAGCAACAGAACAACCCCCCTTGATTTAGGTGACTGATGGTAACAAGAGTAGTACAGCTTGCCTTCCTGAATCCTCGTCACTTACCTCTTGACACGACACCTTTGTCTGTTCTCAGCCCCTGGATATGTGAGATGTGGTTTGCATCCAGGTCTAAATCTGAACTGCTCCAAAGTGTGTGAGAGTTCAGATTTCAGTCTGTGCCTGTCTCAAATGTGAACCCTTTTTAATAAAGCAGAAATCTGCAGATGCACCCTAACAGCTGAAAACCATCAGTAAGGGTAGCGCCATTTCAGCTCTTTCAGAGGAACCTCTGCACCCCCCCGTACTTTCCACCTCCCCAGTCTCCATCTTGCCATTTCTTATCCCGTGTAACTAGATCATTGCTTTGTTATCTTGCTCGTGCCCTTCACCTGACACAGCCCATTCCCCTTTCCAATAAAGGTGGAAGTGCAGAGTATGTGCTGTGTGCACTAACTCTGTTTCCAACCCATCCCATGCTGGGGGCCCCATGCAAACCACGCTATCAATCTGGCGGTCTCTGATGATGGAGCCCACATGGGAACCTTAGATAATGGATTACAGTGGAGGACACGTATTTTTAAATGTGTTTAAGATGTCTGGCAGTTTCTTAAGAAGCACAAGAGGCCGGGGGGGGGGGGGGGGGCGGGGAGGAGAACAAAAGCAATTTAAGGGGCAAGAAACGAGAAACGTACCCCAAATCAGTGAGAGCTTTTTGGAAAGGGAACAAGAAAAGCCCTTTGTCATGCTGCACTGCTTCACCCATACCAGCACAGGAGGTAAATGGTGAAAGCATCGTTAAAGCAGAACTCCCATAGCTGAGGGCAAGGGGGCAAACAGGTAATATGGTAAACATTGCACGTGGTTTAAATTATCATTGGTAATAAAACTATTCATCATCAGCCTCCATGCTGAAGGCTGAGATAGCTATTGCTCCCGAGGACTGAGTGACTGAAAGAATGAATCATTTGCTGCTCGCTTGCTCTCTTATTTTTGTTGACCTCCATGGCCCTGGCTCAAGGTCTTGCTGCAGAATGACAGGTCAGCTTCTCTGAGCTCAGTATCCAAAAATTATAGCCTAGGATTCAAAGGTAATCGTCATCACTGGTGTGTCTTTCTGCTCACTGAGACATGGCCTCCTCTGGCATGAGGACTGAAATATCTCTCCGCCTCAAAGACTCAGCACTTGAGCTGAGAGGGATGGAGATGTCCTATGAGTGATCCTCCCAAGGGATGGTGGTGATGGCAAGCCCCAATCAGACCCCAGAAGGTTGGTATATTGTTGATGTTTCTTCAGTTGACCCTATTAAAATTCTGCTTTTTATGGTGTCTTTGTGTATCATGTGCAACATCAGGGCTGTAGTGCCTAGGAACAATACAAGCTTCTTTCCTGCTTACCTTTGGAGTTGGACACAGACATCTTCTGCACATCCCTGCATGGTCTCCCAGAAGCCCAGAAAACAGGGCAGAGTCTGTGCTGTCCTCTGCTTAAGTTCATAACTCAACAACCATCCATTTAAACCAGCACCATCAGAAGCAGATAGGAAGAGTCTTCCACACTGACCCCCAGAACAGTGGATATTGGCATCCCTCCCCAGTGGTGTCTAGCTCCTTGCCTCCCTGACATTCCTTCCATCGCTTGATTTCCAAGGAAAAACTCCACACCCATAAATCTGCAGATTCACTCTCCTTTCCAGCTTGGCAAACCCATGTCTCTGTCCATGTAGCTCCACTCAAAGCAAAATCCCTCTTATGCAACATGCAGCACACACACGGCTCTCCCCAGCCACCAACCCAACGTTGGGTCGGGAGGGTTGCTGTAACCTTGGTGTATGTGCTCTGTCGAGGCTGAGGTGGGGGAATAAGATACTTCCCCTACCTGGCCTGGGTGGTTGTAGAAACCGTTGCAGGTTTCTTGCTTCATGCTGTGCTTTCTTTTGGTGTTACTGAGCTGTTTGAATAAAAACAATAGCAGGCTGCTCTTCCAGACACGTTCTTTCTGCAGCCAGCAATGCTTTTTGGTGTCCCCTTACCTCCTTGTCCACAGAAGAGGGACACATCCTCAGCCATGTCACAGGAAGGAAGGTGAAAGATGTGGTATTTGGTTGCACCATGTGAGGCTTTGTGTGTTGTATAGCAGAAATATTGGGGAAAACCAGCTAAAAAGAGGTGCAGTTCTACAGGTATCAGTGTCTTTAAGCCATTTTTACACACTGAGTTTTGTATTACAGGATATTTTATTGCAGATGAGGACACCATACAGCAGAACTGCTTTTCACACAACTTTTTTTTTTTTTTTTAAATAGCTTCATTTAGTTATTTCTCTACATCGGTTTTACATCACTGCATCTTTGCCAGATCTGAACATGGTTAAGCCAGCAATGAACACAAACTCTCAACTGCTCAGAGAGTCACAGCCCTTTTAGCCCTTTTGAGGTCAAAATTGTCCGTTTCCCCAGGCTGAGAATGTGGCCTAAGGCCATTACAGGGGTGTGACCCTGGGATGAGGGAGGTTGGAAAAAGGCTTGTTGTCTTCCAGGGGGTTACTCTGATGCACAGCTCAGGTAGAGTAGCAGCGGGCTCGGACCCACAGCACCACCTGGATTTCTGCAGGACTATGGTCACTTTGAATCTGGAAGGGGATGTGCATAGATAGCCAACACCAGGAGCACCATGCTGTGAAGTGCAAGGTGACCTTGCAATGCTGTGTATTAATAGAGTCAAGCTCTGGCTTCATGTGGATGCAAGAGCACATGGACCACATCATGTTGCTGGAGAAAGAGAAGGACAGCAGGAGAGCAGCACCAAACTGCTCTACCCATACCTGCATGGAAATCTCTTCTGTGCTTATCGCTTCAGCACTTGAGCAGACAGGGAAATTAAAGAGAAGATGATGGCCATAAAGACACCCATATGTACAGCGTGGTGGCTGGTCTTTGCGCAGCTCATTAGCTCCACCATAAAACCCCTCGCTGTTCTGCCAGAGCCAGTGGGTCCCAGATTTACAGATGTCAATGCATAGCTTCCATTTCAGTGCTTAATTTACTATTGAAATAGCAAATTTCAACAAGGAGTTAGACACAGAAATGCCTCATTTGGATTTGGGCATACAAGTATGGCCAATAAATATCTGAAATGTCCCATCCCTCGTGGAGAGTCTGCTCACACTTAGACTCTCCGAGCTCTCCGTAACGCTACTGTCTGCAACAGCAGGGTCTGGGTATCAGGGCAAGGAGTGCGATCCATAAATCCGCTCTTTGATGAGATACAGAGAGGTTATTGGGCCCTGCTTGATGATTTGTTGATTTGTTATTATTTAACATACATTTTCAATCCTGTTGCAAAGTCCACACATTTGCAGTAAATTTTATCTAGTGACTGAAAGACAAGCAGAGGGGATAGCTGATCTTCTATCTGTAGCTGTGGAGTTTGTGATGGTTTGTGTTTTGCTCATGCTGCCTGCTTTGAAATCAGTGTGGACTGAAGCTCCATCAGGCTCATTTGGATGTAACAAGGTTGCAACAGGGTTACAATAGGGAGTGTTTTTCACTTGAATAAATGCCACTGAAGCAATGACCTTGGCTTCCAGGGAGGACTGCCACTGTATTAGCAGTGTTACCTTTTGGAGCAGATAAAAAGCTGATCTCTTATTCTCTGAGGTTTCACAGAGTCTATGCCCTTTTTCTGACTTGCAGTGCCCCAAACATCCTGGGGAAACTCCAGCTCCAGTAGGTACAGCGAACACGAAGAGATAATAGAAAATAGCTGTGGCAGCTGAAGATGCTCCCACCCCCAGCCTTTCCTTTCCACCTTCTCATCATACATACCCCCAAGCCATGCCACTGCAACGCCAAACCTCTTTTATCCTGCCCTAAGTGTGCAAGGATGCTCTTGCCCAGGAAGCGTCTCTGCTTTATGAAGAGTGTTTCACCGGAGCCATTTGACTCTTGCAGCTGTAGTTTTGTAATAGCTTAGGTCTGAAATCGCTCCACTAGCTATAAAAAGTTAATCCTGGATTTATCCTGGTGTCCTCGCAGAGGCTACACTGAAACCCGAGAACCTAGGGGCACCTCAGAGAGCAGGGGTGCAGGAGTGGGCACAAGACTTGCCCTGTAATACCAAAGTGTGACCCCTGCGCATCCTCATCTCTCTCATCTCTTTCCCACATTCTCACCTCCGTGGACAGGGTGCATGGACCAGGCAGGAGCCCAGGCAGATGGGGGACCAGAAGCCCATCTCACCTCTTTAACTTGGTCTTCAGCAGGATCCCAAGAAATGTGTTACTTTCCCTCTTGTTACCCAGCTTCCCAAACAACTTTGAAACGTGTGTCTTGAAAAAAGGTTTCGAGCTTAAATTTTCCTTAAGCCACTTGGGTTCCCCCATCACCTCCAGCTGCATTCCTGAGATTTAATTATTCTCCTCTCTCCTTCCTTTTGTATCGTGTGTGTTTTGCCAGAGGGTAAGGCAATGGTAGCTTATCACCAGATGATGTTACCTTTTGACTTTCTCTGTTGAGGCCTTAGGAAAGAGCTCCCCTCCCATGGCCAGCCATGACCTTTCTTGTCCCATATGGGATATGGCTGCCAATCCAACACTAGGACACAAACACACCAGATGTTGTTACGACTGAAAGACATTCTGCTCCAAAGCCCCTTTTTATTACTATTATGATTATGCTAGAAATTCCTGCAATTTATGGGTTGGAGCCTAACAGGTCAGCCCACTCCCCAACTTTAGCCTCATCTCCTCTGAAGCTTTACTTTGTTAAAAAATCAGGGCTACATTTGCAGGAGGAGAAAACAAAAGAACTAACGAGCAAACTGTTGGCTAGTAGAATGACAAGTCTGCAAGTGTTTCTCTTAGAGTCAACAGCAGAAGTCCTATAAACTCCAGTGGAGAAGACTGTCTCTGAAGAAATGGATATTCCTGGAAACAAAACCCTACTGAATTTATATGGTATCCTCTTAAGTCTGTGTCCCAACTCCCTGCTTTTCAGAGATGCCCATTGCTGTTCTAGCTCCACTTTTGATGCACCCCAGTAACCTACTTGCCAGACCTGGAGGTGTGTTTCTTCACACCCTCAGCACCACCCTTCTTCTCCCCACCTCCTCAATGAGTTTGCAACTAGTCCATTATCCCATGTGCCTCCTAGGAAGAAGCCCTCACTTTTGAATGAGAAGGTAAGGTTTCCATTGGTGTAACAATACTGCTTTCCCTTAATAAGGAGTCAGAATTTCAATATTGCTATGTGTGGCCTTTGCTATACCATGAAGCAGTATTATGTAGGTTCAGATTAGTTGGGGTAATGAAAGTTTTCTTTTTCTACTTTTTATTGCACTGAACAGCATCCCATCAGGAGTCTCAGGGACCCAGGGAACAAGGGAAGGGAGAGCAGAAGAGCAGGAGATCCTTGGAGATCAATTAGTAAACCTCTGTCTTACATGTGGAAAGCCCTGGAGGACACTCTCCTACTGCATGTTTCAAAAAAGAAAAAGTAGTTCCACGGAGTTCAGAATAGTTGGAAAGACACTTTAGGTAATGTCAGAGATGGGCAGAACACGAGAGCTCCAGAAATCCTCTGTCTTTCTGGGAAAAACACTTGTAAACAGCCAGTCTAGACCAAGGTGTGCCTTTCGTTGCTGATGAATCCCAGCCCAGCAGCCAAGTCTCCTTCCCCACTATCACCTCTTTGACTTCCATAGCCCTGCTCTTTCTTGTAGTCATTTAGTCAAGCCAGGTATTCCAGCAAAAACCGCTCATCAGAAATGCAACATAAAGTGGAAGTGACCCCTGACACTAGCTTAAAATTAGACTAGATGAGCCTACAACCAGGAAAGTGTTCCCCCAGCCCCCTTTAAAATGAAAAACATTTGGTTGCTATTACCGGTGATTATGATAAGCTATGTTAAAATATGAAGTGGGGGAATTTATCTTTATTTCCTGGGATAGCATTGATGAAAAATATGCTGCTCCATCTTGATTTTCAATCATTCGAATGAACTCTGTCATACATTTATCTTTATTTGGCTTGATGTGTGTAACTGATCTGGGGAGGGAGAGAGGGCAGGGAGAGGGAGGATAGGATTGGCGATTTAATCTGATGCAGATAAGTTTATTAGCTGCCCCCAGATCTGTTCCTGACTGAACATAACGAACAAGGCTGCGTGTCGGATACCTCATCATACTCCTTTGGGGAGAAGGCACAGCCTCTGTCGCAGTGTAACCTTCAGCAAATGGTTTACATAAGTTTTCATTACGATTAAGGTTTCTCTCTCTAACCATTTTCTGCCAGAGCCTGGGGGCTGGGTTGGTCTTTTTGTCCACTGGGGCTTTTCCTCCTCAGAATGAAAGCAAAGACTTGGACAAGAAACAAGGTCAAAGCTAGCATCTCTCCCTGCCTCCCCCTTTCCTGTAGGTGAGATTCAAACAATATCTGCCAGATTTCTTGCACCTAAAGCAGGGTTAGGAGACTTTAGATTTTGGCAAGATGAGATGAGAGAGAGGTAGGGCAAAGTTTTTGCAAAGTTCTTTGAAACACAAGTTTGTCGCTGAATTGCAGTGCCACTGCTTGATGCTGCAGCAGGAACCCAGGGAAGACCTGGCAGAGGTTACCTATGGAAAATATAAACCAACTTTCTCAGAATAGCCCCAAAGCAGAGGTAGAATGTTCACTGTGCTAGGCTGCCCATGAAATCAGTAGCTTTCCTATTGGCTTCCATGGGGATGGACTACAAAGGGTTGATTTGTGTATATATATATATATATATATTTTTTTTTTTTTTCTGATTCAGAATTGCTCTTTTTAAGCATTTAGGGGTGAGCATTTTTCAGGTGGTGAAAACTGTGGAAAGTTGTGCTGTCATCCTGAGGGCTACATTTACTCTCTCCAACTAAGAACTCGACCGAGAGCTTTGGGGGCTTTGTGGCTGAAAAACCCGGAATCATCAGAATATTACATCTCTGAGCAATTAGCACTCATTGAGCTGTCCTGAAAAACATATATTTCTAATACCTCTTGTTGTCTAAGTTGTAGAGCTGAGCTGAAATGAGGCTGTTTCTCCTGGAGCTAAGCATGACCTAGTAGAAGAACAGACCAGTTCAGCATTTTTCCCTCCTTTCTGTTTCAGACACAACTGAAGTGCATTACAAATTGTAAATCACTGTGCTAGTTTTGGCTGGGATAGAGTTAATTTTTTTCACAGTAGCTGGTAGTGGGGCTGTGTTTTGGACTCGTGCTGGAAACTGTAGAAATTATAGGGATGTCTTCGTTATTGCTAGGCAGTGCTCACACAGAGTCAAGACCTTTGCTGATCCTCACTCCACCCCACCAGTGAGTAGGCGGGGGGGCACAAGGAGCTGCGAGGGGACACAGCCGGGATAGCTGACCCCAGGTGACCAAAGGGATATTCCATACCATAAGGTGTCATGATCAGCATATAAAGCTGGGGGAAGAAGGAAGGAGGTGTTGTTCAGAGTGATGGTGTTTGTCTTCCCAAGTCCCCCTTACACATGATGGAGCCCTACTGTCCTGGTGATGGCTGAGCACCTGCCTGCCCATGGGGAGTGGTGAATGAATCCCTTGTTTTGCTTTGCTTGCACGTGTAGCATTTGCTTTATCCATTAAACTGTCCTTATCTCAACCCAGAAGCTTTCTCACTTTTACCCTTCTAATTGTCTCCCCCATCCCACTATGGGGGAGCGAGTGGTTGCGTGGGGCTGAGTTGCTGGCTGGGGTTAAACCATAACAATCACCCAGACAGTTCCTTGCCTTCACCTGAGTATATCCTGTCAGTCACACTGCTCAAGAAATCCACTTGATTTTCTTTTGTGTTTTTTCCCCTTTAAAAGAAAAAAAAAAAAAAAAAACCACCACTCGCTCATGCGGAACAGCTCAATTTAACAGATGTTTGTTCATTTACCACAAAGTCCTGGTTACAAGATGGGGTAACTTGTCTGGTTCTTGAACAAAAGCAACTATATTACCTCGATGCAAAACCCTGCCCAGTCTTGGAAAGAGGAAACATTAGAAATAACAACAGGTGAGACCTGACAGAAAAGACGTAATGGCTCATTTCGCAGAATGTGTCCAAAACCATTTATTGCCCGTCTCTCTCAGCAGAGAGGAAACTTCAGGAATGATTTCTCTCACTTGCTCTCTTGGTTTGTATTTTTATACGAGGCATTTTTATTTCCACTGTTGGATATTTGCCCCGTTTGTGCCGGTGCTGTGCAGGAGCTTTTCTTCTCTGGGGTGTGCATCATCCTATGTCTCTGCAGATCCCTGCTCCCGTGCAAAGAGGAAGGAACAGCAGGACGACTTCCATAGACAAATCTCAAAGTACTGCAGGAAGGAAGCCATCTCCATTAAAGAAGGAGGTGTTGATGCAGGAAGAGATGAATTTGAAGTCACACCAAGGCTGAGCACCTAAGCTGCACAGCCTTTGGGGAGACTTTTTAGTAGGGCCTCTAGTGACAGAACAAAGGGGAATGGTTTAAAACTAAAAAAGGATACATCCAGACTAGATATAAAGAAGAAAGTTTTTATGCTGAGAGTGGTGAGACACTGGCACGTATCACCCAGAGAGGTGGTAGATGTCCCATCCCTGGAAATATTCAGGGCCAGGTTGGATGGGGCTCTGAGCAGCCTGATCTAGTGGGAGGTGCCCCTGCCTGTGGCAGGGGAGCTGGACTAGATGACCTTTAAAGGTGTCTTCCAAGCCAAACCCTTACTGTGATTCTATGATCCAAATTTAGGAAGATGAAGAGACCTCCCAACCGCAATGTGAAGTACCAGGCTCTAAATCACAAATTCCCCTTAACCCAAATCACCTGCAGTTGGGTCTAAACTTAGCCAGCAAATGCAACATCAGATGGTTTCCATGAGGTTGTGCACAGGCAGCAGAGATGCTTTCAGCCCCTGCTGCACCGATAGCGGAATTCTGATGGCAATGAATGTTCCTGCAGTGAAGACAAATGTGCCTGATGCAGATTAGGCATGAGAGGCCTGAAAAGCAGCTGCCTGCTCGGTATCAAGAGTGCTGCTCTGGTTAGTGTTAAATGTCCACCTTCTGCAGAAAGTGCCTGCAAGCAGAAAGGCTCCTCTGGGGAGGGATTTAGCAGGTTTAGGTTTCACAAGGCAGAGCCCAGACACTCTCTGGAGCGTGAGCCCCCAGGGAGGAGAAGCAGAGGCTGGGGGGGATAAGGGAGAGCACTAATGCACAGCAGTCTTGCAGTGGCCACTCCGATGAAGTTATCATCATCTTTTGCAGTGGCAAACCCACAGCAGATGGATTAACCTGCTACATATGTACTTTAGCTGTTTATTTTTTCTCCCTGCCTGCACTTAGAGATACACATATGCACATTTGCCCACCTCCTCTAAAAATAACTAAAGCCCACCAAACTCAGAACATAGTTTCCCTCATTTCTCTTTAAGTTGCCGATAGATTCAGTGCCTTGGCTGCAGTCTTCAGAGATTTCAGTCTTGCAGCCTGCCTTCTCAGCCCAGCTCTCCCTGCTAATTTCATTGCAATATTTTTATGTTGTAGTTTTGGTTTTGTTTTGTTTCTCCTCCTATTTATCAGAGCGTTTTTAAAAGGTTGCATGCATCCCAAGCACTTATCAGCAGAAACAGCTTCCAGGAGACCTAACCACAGGGATGTGATCCATGCACACAAACTGAGAATTAGATCAGGGTGTCATGGGCTGGGAAGATGTCACCTCTGGAGATAAATATTCAGCGCTTGCTTTGAAGCCCAGCGGCCAGAGCTGAAACCCTGTTGCAGGTAGGACAATGGCAAGATGTTTCTCCTCCCCGTGACAAACTGCTGGTGGTGGAGGGCTGGAAAAGTACCTTTCTGCACCTATTAGCCATGCTTGGGACCTTGCTTCAGGGTGGGCAGGGCTTGGTGGCCCCATCTCGCAGAGCATGTGAGACAAGGTGGAGGAAATCTCCCAGTGCCTCCTCTTGACACGGTCCATCCACCACAGCACTGCCATGTGCAGTGGAAAAGAGACAACCTGAGAGGTCCAGCCCAACACCTACCATCTGGCTGGATCTCAGGAGCCCATGACTATGTCAAGTATTTCAACCTCTGTAAAGTAAGAGTGCTGCAGGGCTCGTGCCCAGCTAAGGCACCAGGCTGTTTATTTAAAATTAAGGGATTGGTGATTTGGCATCTCCTGCCGTGGGTTTGCAGACTACCCTGGCCATAGCTCTCCCTCTTACCCTTCTGGAGTTAAACTGTTTCCAAATGGGTTCTCACCAAGCCTGGCCCCACTGAAGCACTTCACAGCTTCCATTTCCAGCCATAGACAAGATTGCACATTTTGGTTCAAATTCTTGCTTCCACTCAGGCTTGATAAGGTTTCAGTATAAATAAGGGCCTCAAATCCCTTATTCCTCTGTGTGATTTTTCTGCATGGAAGTGGATTACCAGAACTAGCGAGCAGCGCCGTTGTATCTCCTATAGATTTCAGTGAAGGTTGCAAAGCCATCAGAAGTGTCACCAGATGCAACAACTGGAAGCAGAAACCAGATAAATACAGAGGGATGATAAGACATGTTTCTCTTTTCACAAGAAGCATAAAGAACCCTTTGGGTGGCTTATCTAAAGTTGTACTGAGTCCTTTATCATGTGAAGTCACTAAATCAAGATCAAATGCCTTTCCAAAAATAAGTGCTAACCAGGTGTCTGCTGTGATCCCTAGTAGGCATCTAATTTTTGACTATGTAGATGTAGCTAGGTGAAAAGATCAAGCCAATATGTAAATATGAATTTAAAAAGGACTAAATCCCTACAGTTGTGATCTTTTGGTAGAAATCACAAAACTCCCTGTTGTTTTGGTGTTTTATTTAGAGGGAATTTGAGGATGAGGAAGAAAATTTGGCTGTACATTTCTACACTATCCTTTCTTCAAATACTTTTTCTTTGTAATTCTTGGAGTATAATGAACTCCAGAGCAAGAACCTGTAATTCGGCTGCCAACTCAGGGTGCACACCAAAGGCCATTACACTACTGGTTGCTCTGAGGGAGGAGGATGGACATGGACACCTCTTCCAACAGGCATGGATCTGCAAGAACTGCATAGAGCCACAGACAGGTCTTCCTCCCAAAGCCAGAGGGGGAATGTCACCCAGGAGTCTGGCTGTGGCCCAGGAACTGCTGCATGGAAAAGTTGTATTGGCCAGAGAGGACTTTGGTTTAGAGTATTATGGGAGGTTTGAATCTGGCTCTGAGATGGCCGTGGCAGCCTGTAACTGCAACAAGTAGCTCAGTGTACTTGCAGTTCCTAAAAAACGAGCAATTGAAAAGTTTAAGTCTGGGTATGGCAGTACTGAGCAAACTTGTGGAATAAGACAATTCAAGGTTTTTGCTGCAGGTAGCAGATGGTTGTTACCCAAATGCACACCCCCCACGGCACCTGCTGCATCTGCTTTTGAGACTAGACACTGAGAGGACAACAGACAGACAGACAAACTCATCACACACTGCACAGAGTAGTGAAAATCAGTGTGATTTGTGGCACGTAGGCAATGGCAACACAGACGTTCCTACTCCTTGCTCATTCTTCACTTACAAGCAAGCCCTTTTCTGAGCATTGAAAGAATGACACCCCTCCCCTTTACCAATTAGCTGTTTGGTGGGTCTGCACAGTGTTTCATACAGCAGGCAGAGGATGGAGCCTGCTTTTGAAAGCCCTGTTAAAACAAGGATGCTTGAATAAGGGGCTAGAAAAGATGTTACATAGAGATGGAGCTGGCACAAAAAATGTCTGAGTTAAGTAAAGCAGGATACCTTCATTTTCCCATCCATATATTTGAGCTTTTTGGTAGTTAATTTCTTTTGGCTGGTGGTGTCCCATGGCCCTCTCCACTTATCTTCAAACCTGGAGATCTCCACAGTGGTTAGCCATCCCCTAAAAGATCTCTTCTGATTGCACAAACAGCACAGCCAAGCCCTCACCCAACCATCTCAGCCTCACTTGAAGGTCAGAAGACCAAAAAGAAAGCTAAGGGACCTCTTGAAGACTTTCCAAGCTTTTATCTGAATCATAAAATCATAGAATCATAGAATCATTTAGGTTGGAAAAGACCTTTAAGATCATCAAGTCCAACTGTTAACCCAGGACCGCCATCACTAAACCATGTCCCTAAGCACCACATCTGACTTGACTTGGCTTCATGTGAAGTTGGTGGAGGTGCCCAGCTCTCCTGAAGGACAAACATTTGCCTGATATACTTACACCATGTGGAATTGGGAAAGGTTTTAATACTGAAACACCTGTAAAATTACACCATGAAGCAGCATAGCAAACATCTAAGCCAGCATCGAAAACAGAACATGCTTTGACCATGGAACATCCCTCATCTTCTAAATAAAACCAATGCATGCACCACCCCCTTCCACCAAAAAATCATCTGAAATCTTGGCATGACTTTCCAGGCAAGTCCGGTACTCAAGGCAGAGCCAATCCTTTGGATGGCTTTTATCTTGGCAGCACTGAGCTGCAGTAATGGGCAGCTACAATGACGGCTTGTGTGGTGCTGCCAGCAGCAGGGCCGGGTGCCCGAGCCCTCTCCGGGGGAACAGGGATGTGTTTGTACAGTCACTGATCCTGGGAGGCACTGGGCAGCCTGGAAACGGTAGAGGCTGGTTCTCTTCTCCTTGGGTCACTGCACAGGAGGATGAATAGAAAATATTGTTTGTCTGCTGCTTTGGTATTGTTCTCAAACATGGCTCAAGCAGGGGGAAGGGGGGAGAAGGGAGGGAGAAGCACACAAGCCTGAGATTTTCAGGTCTGAGGTTTCTACACCTTCTCCCTGGAGGATCTGTGGATTGGGTGACTGGTGGATTCCTCTGGAAGAAATAAAAGGAAAAAGAGGGGATACTGGAGGGCTGAGTCTTGTAAGTCTGTTCTATGTGATGCAGATGGGATGAGGAGAGGCTCCATGGTACTCAGTCCCTTCCAAAGCATCTTCTCCATAAGCAGGACTGATACAGACAGACACCTGTACCTGGGACTGTCCAACACTGACACAAAACAAGAGGCAGGTCCAGAGTCCCTACAAACAGGTAAGACAGATGCAAAGAGCAGATGAGGAACAGAGGCACTGAGAGAGACCTATACGTCGCAAACTGGGGATAGGGCCAGATTTCCTGTGTTTTCCAACTGTGCCCCAAGATGCAACCAACATTTTAGAGCACTTGGAGGACAGTAATGAGCCACCTTAATGAACACAGAATCATGGATTTATAGAATCGTTGAGGGTGGAAAAGAACTTTAAGATAATCAAGTCCAAACATTAACCAAGCACTGCCAAGTTCACCACTAAACCACATCCCTAAGCACTACATCTACATGTCTTTTAGATACCCCCAGGGATGGTGATTCCATTGCTTTCCTGGGAAACCTGTTCTAATGCTTGATCGCCCTTTCAGGGAAGAAATTTTTCCTGATATCCAATCTCAGCCTCCTCTGGCAGAACTTGAGGCTCTTTCCTCTTGTCCTTCCTCTTGTTCCTTGGGAGAAGAGACTGACCCCCACCTCACTACAACTTCCTTTCAGGTAGTTGTAGAGAGCAGTATGGTGCCCCCTGAGCTTCCTCATGTGGTATGTGCACAGAAGAGCTCCATCCCTCCATGAGCGACCTCAGCTGAGGGCCCGTCAATCTCTGCCTTATCCCAAATGTGCCCCTAACAGACAAATTTTCCCAGCTCAACGCACCCAGCCCCAGGGGTTGTGTTGAGAGAGACACGAAGCCACTACAGGCAGCAGAAAACTGATTTCTTTTCAGGGTCGCAAACCTATGGATGTACAAAGCACTGATACAACCACTTAGTGAGGAAGGCTTAGCTGGACAACTATCTCGTGTGGCTAATTAACACATTACAGCCCTGACCCCACAAGTGCCTTGAAAACTTGACTGCAGTTAATTCTTTACCAGGTCCAATCATTAATGCCATTATTTGTCTTTCCTGGAGTGTGTGAACTGAACTGACTGACCTTGCATGGAATACAGGGGTTTTAATAGAAAAATCTGCTCAATATTAGCACATTTTTCAAGCTCAGCACAGGCCTTGACAAGATTATTTTTAACAGATGACACATGGCTATTTGAAAAGAAGATAAATGGGGTTTTGACTGCACAAACCAAAGCAGAAACATCTCATTGGGGTTGATGCAGGGAACAAAAGAAACGGCTTCTTGTGAAAAGCAAACTGGAAAGTTAGCTGACATGCTTTCATTTAGGCACTACTGTCACCCATGTGCAAGTCCTAATCCTGGCATTGGGGAGCCATGTGGAAGTCTGGATTTGGCTAATGAGTCAGTTCTTCCCTTGCAATGAGCTAGGTGGACTTTCCTCTGGTGTATGGGCTGAGAAACCAGCTCTTGGTAAAGATGTTACACATCAACTTCTGGGAGAAAAGGCAAGAAACTTTAAATGAGAATTGCAAATCAAAGCACTAAAAATAAAGGTGCAGTTGTGCAGAAGTCATTCAAATGAGACATCTCACCACTTCTGAGACACATTGTGGAACATCATGCAGAAACATCCAAGCATCAGCATTACCTTGGCACCATTTGTGCCGAACCTGGGTCAGACACTGACATATGATGCTCCCCAGAACTAAGGCTTTGCATCACACAACACAGACCTGAGCTCTCTGCAACCGTGGCCCAGGCAAGCCTTGATCCACAAAAGAAAACCAGGGCCCATGCCTAAATAAGAATCAACAGTATAATGAAAATATAATGCTTTCTGCACAGTTTGCAATTTGCCTGATAGCAGCAGCAGCTGGCTAGGTCCATAGTGGTTGTGAACTGTAGACACCAGCTGAGAATATGACCTTGTGAATTAAAAAAAAGGGTAAAAAAAATGACGTTGGCAAAGCCACTTAATGTTCACAAGCTGAGGGACGGGTTTTGTGAAAGCTTCACACCAAGAAATCAGCCTGAGGCATAGGAAATGTCAAGTTGAATTGCTGAAGTGTGGCAAAGTCACATGCAACTTAAAAGAGGTTTGTAATGGAAAGGCAGAACAAACTACATGCAGTGTGCTATGCTTCATTGCTAAGGAACAGTCTGAGAGTCCTCTGAGTTTGGGCTCAAGTGCTCCAGGGCTATGGGGAGCTGTAATGTAAAGAAGGGCAGCAGTCTGGCTCCTCATCTTGCAGTGCTGCTTGTGTGATAGATGGAGCAGTGCTAAGAGGGAAAAGGTGATGGATTTTCCCAGCCTGCCCAGTAAATCCACCCTTGCACTTACCAGCAACTTTTCAGAGATGTGCAAATTCCTCAAGGCCCCAAAGCTGGGCTATCACTCCTGCGAGGGAAGGCGCTTTTGGATTTCCTTGTATTGCCCCTATCTTGGCCTACCTTCCTTCCAGATGAGATTTAAAACCAGAAACGCAAAGCTCTGTGAAGCTACCAACATGATCAGACAGCTGGAGTGCAAGACCTACAAGGAAAGCTTGAGGGAGCTGGGCTTCTTTAAGGGGGGATCTAAAAGCAGCCTCCAGCTACCTGAGGAATAAAGATGGGTAAATCCAAATAATTTTCTGTAGTGGCAAATACAACAGGCAGTAGATGGTGCTGTTTTCATGATTGTATGGATTAGAGACCTCCAGAGATCCCTTTCTATCAACACTTCTCGACTGCATGAATAATAATGGTCTGATTTCATTTCGTTTTGAAAGTTAAGTGAACTTTTATTGAACATGCCTGATAATTACCATGTCAAATTAGAAGCGGTTTCTCAGCAGACCTTGTTTCTCTATATTTCCCCCACTATTTGTTTCTTTAGTTGATTTGATTGAAGTACTTTAACTGCTAATTGCCAGCATCTAGTCCTAAAGAGGTAAATTACCACTGATTAACAGTAAGTCAGTGCAATCATCTGAGCAAGCCAAGAGGGAAGGCAAGTACTTCTGTATCCTTGAGAACCAAAGGCAAGGAGGTCATGGTCTGGCAGGGTATTTTCAAGTGGAGGAGATCTGAGACCCAAATGGTAACCTATAGGCATTCAGATTCAGGAGGACCCAAGTGACGGAAAGTCTTCCTAAGCCCTATGGGCTACATTCTCGGTGGTGAAGAGTAGGTGAGATGGTCTGAGATGTCCCCTGTCCCAGCCCCCAATGGAAGTACATCAGGCCAGTGCTTTTGGCTGTGTGACTTTCACCCAGCAGAAACGTGACCAACACAAGTCAAGGACTGGGCAAAAATGGTTCCAGTTGGGCATTAACAATCTGGGACTAACACAGGATGTTTAATGGGACTTCACCAGCTGGACGTGGTGTAGGGATGGACTGTGAAGCCCTGAGGCACCACATTACAGAGCCACAGAGGTAGCCATTTCTACTCCTAGCTGACTCCTGCACAACATCCCAGGTGAAGATCTCAGCACAGCTTGAAAATGGTGCTTTGCAAATGTCTGGCATGGGACCTCATGCTGCAACAGCAGATAAAAGAGCTGAATTTCTTTTTGTTATTATCCCCACACACCAGCCACAATAAATTATTCCAGTGGAGTGATTTGGTTTTCATGTAGCTTCCCTGCAGCTGTTCAGCTTGGCTGATGGGCCCAACCCCTCCTGTGATGTTTTGTCAGATTTCCACCCAGATGGCAAACCTCTTCTCTTAGGAAACCTGCAAAAACAAAAAATGAGGTCGCCTTTTATTCTGCACTTCTTTTGTACTTCTTAATGTGTAAAAAGGCCATGCCCGGGTCAAAGACCTGTTGCAAAACCTGCTGGGCTGGAGGCAAAAAAAAAATATAAAAAAAATATGGAAAGTGCAGACTTAATAAAATAGAAATGGAACAATATTTCAAAATTTCCTGAAAATGTTATCAAACTATTTCCAATTCAAGCCTAACATTTATGCCTTTGATGTGCAAAAGTGACAGGCAAGGCAATTTTGGATACTATACTGAGGCACAGAAGAATTACTGTAAATAACTGCCTAGCCCACCCCACCATGGAGAGCCAGGGCAAACACCTAGCCCTTCCCTTTTCTTCCTCTCAACTGCTTCTTATATTCCATTGCATCCCTGCCAATCATACAGGAATGATGAATCTGAAGCAGCAGGCACATAAATTCTGAGACTGGCCTAGAAATCATGAGAATTACTGTACTCTGGATTCTTTTCCATTGACTCCTTGGTTTTGGCACATTTAGGCACACTCAGGACATATATTCTAGCTTTTTCAACATTCATGAGAGCTAAAATAAACTCTTCTTTTTTCTCGGCCCCCCCCCCCCCCCCCCCAGGGAAGGAGGAATGAAAGCCCAGATATTCAGATCCTGGAACTGGGACTTTAAGAAAAATCATAAACATCATGACCCACACAATGAAGTCATGATAGCTGGCAACTGTCTGGACTTCATGTTTCAAAAGTCATTGTTCTGCTCTCATTAACTTATGCTATCCAGTGTGTCTTCATTGGAAGGGAAAGAGGGCAAGGGAAGCTAAATATGAGGGTCCTTTCCCCCACCATAAATATCCTGTTGGTGTGTTCCCAGTCAGACAGTTTTACTAGTGGTTCCTTCTTCTGCCTTGGTGTGAGGTGTTGGAGGGCACTGGATCAGTGTTGTTTGGAAGAAAGTAGTTCAGTTGTAGCTCACGTTCCTGCTCAGGTGTGATGGGTGATACTGGATTGCAGCACCCAATTTGCTCATACTCCTCCAGGTCTCTTGATACTCTGCACCTTTCTGTGGCAGGATGTTGTCCTTGGTTTGGAAGAAGAATGAATACCACTGGGCTCTGGCCTGAACTGCATCATCTGGTTTAAATAAAACAATGTTCCAAAAAAGCACAAGTCATGTTCCCATGATAGAGCACGGTGAGATTTACATCAGATGATGAGAGGATTCTGCAACACCAAAGGCCCAGAGCCACTCAATATTAACTCACCTTCACTTCCATAAGTGCATTTGACTTCAGTGGAAATCAAGAGCTGAAATACCTTCCTGGAGATGGGCCAAAATGGCTATTTTATCACAATTCCCTCTTGCTTGTCCCTGTAGAACTATAGGATTGCTGGTGGGTGGAGAGGGAGACAACGCACTTTCTTGTCACTGATGAAAAAGGAAATTATTTTAATGGGCATAGAGAAAAAGAAAAGTCTTTTCTCCCTGTGGTAACAATAAAAAGTTCTCAGGCATTTCCTCATTGATACTGCAGCATCAAGCAAACATCGGTGGGGCTCCGTGGGTTCATAATCCAACAGCATTTGGCGTCATGCAGGTTCTGTGGATCTCTTCCAGGTTTTTGTTACCACAGAGTCAGTTCCCCAACCCAGCTTCAAGGATGGCGATTAAGGAAACTATTTCCTAAAAAAGAATACATCTTTTACACCTTTTTTGCTTTAACTTAGCAAATAACTAATTCTCCCACCTGGTTCTTGCGCATTGCTGATCATACATGCCTTTTACCAGCTGGTACATAAGTAGCTGATCAATGTACATTCTCGTTACTTAAACTAATGTTTCTTTATGCAATGAGGGTCCCTAATATGTTGCATGTGGTTTCCATTTGGGGCTTTTTGGGATCTTTTCCAGGAAGTTTCAGGTCATTACCTCAAACCTTCCTCAGCTGAAAAAGGATTGAGGTAATAACCCACAATATCCTGGAGGAGGGAGGGAAAAAAAAGAAAGAAAAAGAGAGAAAGAAAAATTTCTATAATGCCTTGAAGACAAGAGAATGAAAATTGCATGCAGGGTAGATAGAAGGAATGTGGCCTTTGGCCTTCGAGCAAAGGTGTCATAAAATGTGCTGTATTGAAGCAATATGTCAAAATGCAAGATCTTGGGCAGGGAAAGCAAACTGCACAAACCCGAAACCGCTGGGACTGCCGCAGAGTGATGGGCCTGATCCCTAAGCCCCGATTGACTTTCACCTTGCAGAGCTGAATGTTAATTAGTTAAGAGGTTTCATTGGAATAATGGCTGGCATTTTAGGATGAAAGAGAAACAGAAAGTGCTGTGTGGTAAGAAACCCCTTAAACAGCTTCCGGCGTAATGGGGGTGGCTCAATAAGATCATAAGGAATCGCTACCAAAGGAAGGTCAGTTTTAAGTTTAAATAGTCCAAATGTTTCTCCATCTCCGCCGACACTACACCTCATGCTGCTAGTCACTCCTTTTTCCTCTCCCTATCTGAAAACTGCCTTGGCTATAGAAATTGCCATTTATGTCCACTGTGCTTTCTGGTTGGGAGCCAGCTGTCTACCGACTAAGCTAACTGACCCCAGGCTTCAGCCAAAACTGTTCAACACCTACAGCCCTTTTCAAGGAGGGGAATCAACTGCTTCCAGGGCCTCAGGAGGGAGGTGGGGTGGAGTGTGTGTATTTATAGCCCTGACACAGGCAAATGACTTCAAAAGTGGGCTTGTCCAAAGTATTGAACTCTGACTGCTCCTTCTACTTTCTCTTGGAGTTAGAGGTGCTCAATGGTTTTAATGACCAACAGTGGGTGCCTCAGATGCTCTGGGTATTTTGTGAAGCTTTAACCAAAAAAAAAAAAAAAAAAATCTGCGAGGCTTTTTCAAGTGAGATCTGAAATGATCTATTTGATATGGTAGAGAACAAGCTCTCCCTGAATGGAAAACTCTTGGTGGTGTTCCAGGTGGAAAAGGCCATATCAAAGAAGCTTTGGAAGTGGCTTAAACTACTGATTCTGCCAAATGATGGATGAAGCTATTTTCTTTTTTTAACTTGGTTTCTTGTTGCTAGCCTAATGGAGTGAAAATGGTTCCCTTTGCTTCAAAGGATGGGCTCAGCTAGCTGGATGTTGAGGGACATGACGAGAGTTGCTAAGTCTTCCCCAATCCATGCACAGTTGCCATCCTCAAAGTATTCATTAAATCAACATCATGCCAAGAGGTAGAGGAGGGGACTGACTTTTACCCCTAAAGTCTCAGGTTTCCAAAATGTCAAGGTGACTCTGTGTATCTACACCAGAAGACTTTCTGGGGACCTGGTTTTCAGAAAGTGTTGAATAGCCCATTTTAGAAGCAGGTTTCTCACTCCCTGCCCACTCCTCCAACTAAATCAATCCCTGCTCAGTTTGAAACCCTTTGCCTCTGTTTTTGTAAAGCAAAGCTTCACATACAGCCAAGCACCATTATCTTGTCTGTGGCTCTGAACTGATAGGAAGTGGTGCACTGAACTCCAAAGCACTAGGGATCTTCATACTGCTAAACATTTGCAAAGATGCCTCTCCTTTCTCCATTCCTAGTTCATGCCATATTTACAGCTAATATGTTTTCTTAACATCCACAAATAACCGATATAGCATTCCTGTACATCAAGGTCCAACATCTTAAAGCTTTCCAAGACTGAGACAAAAAGCAATGTTTTGTGTCCAAAGACAGCACACATTTTTCCTTCCACTTCTCATTCCTCCTGTATTTCAAGGTGCTGGTGTCATCACTTGCCAGTACTATCCAGCACAGCTATCCAAAAAAACCATGAGCATACCCTAGGAAGTAATGAAATCAACACAAGAGTCAGGAGGTGTTTCTGGAACAAGGCACATCTTGCTTTCCTTTTGTCTTCTGGTTTCTACAGAGCATCAACCGACTGCAGACGGTGATTTTGTACCTCTGGCATTTTGACTGCTTGGACATCCATTTCTGTCTGAGTGATGAGTGATTCCCACAACTAAGTTGCATTGGTGACACCTCTGGAAGATACTTTTATTGACAGAAAATCTTATAAATAACTCTCTGCTTCTTATTTAAGGCTCTATTCTCCAGAAATGAAGGTCTGTATTCTCTTTAAACACAAGATGGAATTTCAGGACATCTCTTCACTCACTCATCCTGGGCTTCAGAAACACTACAGTACAGCACTGAATTCACACATTAAAAAGTTCTGAAAACAGCTAAAATAAATTCCCAGATTGAGTAGTGTGCTTTATAGATTTGAAAAAAAGAATATTTTGAGTATGTGGGATATTCTATATTTTGGAGCAAAAGGAGAAGATTTTTCTGTTGTGTGATGCATGCTTTCAGGAAAAAGAAAAAAAAGAAGCCTCTGTCTCTGGTTCTGTACCCTTTCAGCAACTGTAATCAAATCCACACGCTTTGGACTCATATCCAAAACCAGAAACAAGCCAAAAAGCCTGCAGACAGACCAGTTTTGGATTAATAAACAGTTTTAGATTATAATGTAACTCCAGGAGGGACTATTAGCTCATCTGACCTGTATATTGCAGGCTATTTAATGTTACCCAGTTACCTGTATATTAAGCCCAGTAATTTGTGTTTGACTGCAGCTCATCCTGAGTAAAGAAACCTGTCTGTTTTCAAAGACACAAGAGATATCTTCCACTTCCTTTGGTATCTTCTCCCAGCACTAACTGCACTTACTTCCACACGTCCATGCTTTATAATCTGAATTTGTCATGCCTTGTCTATGAGACATCTGCTCACATTAGCTTTTCTCATTGCATGAGAGCCCCTGGCAACTGGTATTCTCCACTACAAGATACCTTACATAGTAATCAAGTCACACTTCGATTTGTCTCTTGATGGCTAAGCAGACTGATATTAATATTTAAGATCCTTGCTTATTACCCTTTTCTCTTGCTTTTTCAGCTCCGCAAACCTAAATTCTCTGCTAACTTCAGCCATTACTAGAAGTCAAGCATCTACACCACGAGCTGTCCACATACTTTTTGGACAATGCGTTCATCTCCAAATGGGATGATATTTGTCTGCTGTGGGTGTCTATCTTCAATTATGCAGGACAAAGCATTTACCTGCTGTGTGACTAAAGTCTGTTGGGATAATGCCCACTCCTGAGGCCTGGAGAAATGCCGTGCAGACCTGAAAAAAAGAGGTCATGGAGAAAATGCTTTGCAGCAAGAGATTTAAACCATCAATCTGCTCAGCTATCGCGCACTAACTCTGATGATGACCCTACAATGCTGATGTTCAAAAAAGAAAAACCTGCAAAGCTCAAACAAGTAATCTCCCCATTTTTACTTGCCAGCACCTTTCCAGTTCATCACATAAAAAGGAGCAAAGATGAGACAGAGACATACAGTCTTGCTCTTCCCTTTTGAGTCACGTGCCCTAACAGTTACTTCAAAAGTGACTATATGAATAATGTCCAAAAGAAAAATAAAAAAAGGAAATAATTTCTCCTCTCTTCAGTTTCTTCATTCCTTCACTTTTTCCTCTGCACCATTTTCCAATTTTCTAGACAGACAACAGATTTGAAAGAAAGTCCCATAAAGGCTCACACTGCTTCTGTTAAAACCTCAGGAGACTTTCAGACAACTTAAAAATCAGTCCTGAACCCAATATAACTGGAACTGCAAGAACCAGAAGTGCCTCACTGTGGCCTAGTCAAACCCTTCCTCATGAGCAAGGAAGCTTTGGGATGAGGTAATATTTTAGGACAAGTATAAGCGTAAAGGGATGACTTCTAGACCAGGAAGGTCTTTGTGAAGAGAAGGCCATGGCTTCCCAGTGAACTTCTCCAGGCATTAGGGCCCAAACCTCATGTGCTGAGAGCACCCCAGAGGTTTTGGTGCATCAAGAATCACTCGCTGACGTCTAACAGACTGCAAAAAAGCAAGGGGGAGACATGGGGCTTTCCGAACTCATGATCCTGAAAAACATGCTCTCTGGGGTATTCCCAGTAGATGACTCTCAGGGAGGATCATTCTTTCATTTTGCCTTTGCAAACTCAGACCTCTGTAAAGAGACACCCAAAGCCAGCTCGGGATCCCCCGACATTGACAGGACCTATCCATCTGCCTTCACTCATCTTAAAATATTCTTAAACAATGTGTTTCCTTTAGTGGTCTGTGTAGCACAGTATTATTTCCTTCTTCATGTGTTTCTGCTCTTTCCCTGGTGTATCTCTTTATTTGTTTATTGAATTATCCTTTGAACTTGCTTCTGCTTCTTTTCAGAGACCTCCAAATTATTCTTCCTATGCTAATCTTCACCTTCCTTTCAGGCCCCATATTGCCTGTGCTGCCCTTTAATCCTACTGAGGCTTAACAATGATGAATTTAAATTGCAAACTCTTCCAGCTATTTCTAGTTTTGTGCAGCAAAATTCTCCATGCATTCTCAGATCACAATCACGATTCCTCTGGGCGTTTTACATTCCCTCCGAGTCAGCTGAGCAGAGGTCAAGAACATTTAGTATTGCCTCTTCCAACATTTCATTCCTCCCATGCCTTGCAAATCCAGCAGTATTGCGATTCTTCTTTGTCTGAGATGGTCTGCCTTCAGATCTTTCCTTTTGCTCTTATCTACAGCTTCAGACCAGACCCTGGCTATTACCCAAGTGGCACCATGTGCACAGCAGCTTCTACTTCTCCAAACCCTTGCTAGCAATCAGCATCCTCTTTTGCTCTCTCCTTTCAATTGATTTAAGTCATTCAACTTTCAGTCTCCTCTTATACTTCCTGTCATCTGAGTGCCATTTTCTTTTATGACTACAGTCTCAAAGGAGGCTAGAAATAGGCCATAAACCATCATTTTTGGCACTTTGGTAGTTCCTTCAGTCCAAGTACTTGGCAAACAATAATTTAAGCTTCAGCATGAATGTCCTGTCCACTTACGTCAAGTAGAGTTTGCTGCAATATGAACTAACTTTCTGCTGTGGATATTTCAACCCTATGTGCTATGACAGGATCTGGCAGAAGCTATCTGTATCGTTTAGTATTTATACTGCTACACTGGCCAGAAGTCACTGTTATGACCCATTCATGGGGATGTTTTGCAAACCTGGGCTGATCTGAAGTCTGCTGAACACAGTGTTCCAGTGACATCCGATGTCAGTTCCACAGTCGCTACAAAGCATGATAACAGGTCTGGAGTGGGATGCACAGGTATAGGTGCCTTTTCATTCACTGATCCATAACTTTCATTTACACAAGAGCAAGAATATTTAGCAAATAAATTCTCATCCAACATGGTACTTTGCTCTTGAAGTCCGCTTGTTTTATGTTTTGATTCAGCCACGGACATTGCAATCTCAGCTTAGAGTAAGAGCTGCTGAATTCGATAGCCTGATGAGGGTGAGACTGCTGCAACTCCATGTCCCCACGGTCTCCACATCCATCACATGCACATATAAACAGTACATATGCATGTGTATACATATGTCCATGTAAACATGTCTGGCCCCTTTACTTCTGTCTTTGGGGAGCTACAGGCTTGTCAGCCTGACCTTGGTGTCAGGGAAGGTTATGGAGCAGATCACCTTGAGTGCCATCACAGGGCATGTGCACAACAATCAGTGGATCAGGCCCAGGCAGCATGAGGTTATGAAAGGCAGGTCCTGCTTGACAAACCTGATCTTGTTCTGTAACAAGGTAACCTGCTTAATGGATGAGGGAAAGGCTGTAGATGGTGTCTACCTAGACTTTAGCAAGCCTTTGACACTGAGCATCTCCTGGAGAAACAGGCTGTTCATGGTCTGGACAGCTGTACTCTTGGCTGGGTAAAAAATTTGGCTGGATGGCTAGGCTCAAAAAGTTGTGGTGACCCATTTGGTGGCCAGTCACAAGTGGTGTTCCTCAGAGCTCCATGCTGGGGCCAGTCCTGTTTAATGTCTTCATCAGTGACCTGGACGAGGGGCTGGAGCACACCCGCAGTGGGTTTGCAGAGGACACGAGCTGGGGGCAGTGTGACCTGCTGGGGGGCAGGGGGCTCTGCAGGGGGTCTGGGCAGGCCGGGCCGAGGGGCCGAGGCCAGTTGTATGAGGCCCAACAGGGCTGAGTGCCGGGCCCTGCCCGTGGGTCACACCAGCCCCCCACAGCGCTGCGGGCTGGGGGCAGGGGGCTGGGAACTGCCCGGCGGGGAAGGGCCTGGGGGGGCTGGTCGGCAGCCGGCTGGGCATGAGCCCCCAGTGTGCCCAGGTGGCCACGGCGGCCAGCAGCGCCCTGGCCGGTGTCAGCAGCAGCGTGGCCAGCAGGGCCAGGCAGTGCCCGTCCCCCTGTGCCGGGCCCTGGTGCGGCCGCCCCTCGAGCCCTGGGCTCAGCGTTGGGCCCCTCACCCCCAGGCAGACCCGGAGGGGCTGGAGCGTGTCCAGAGCCGGGCAGGGGCTGGGGAAGGGGCTGCGGCACAGCTCTGGGGGGGGCGGGGGGAGCTGGGGGGGCTCAGCCTGGGGAAAAGGGGGCTCAGGGGGGACCTTCTGGCTCCCTACAGCTGCCTGGCAGGGTCAGTCTCTTCTCTCAGATGACAAATGATGAGACAAGAGGAAACGGCCTCAAGTTGCACCAGGGGAGGTTTAGATTGGGATTGGAAGAAATGTCTTCCCCAAAAGGGTTGTGAAGCACTGGAACAGGCTGCCTGGGGAGTGGTGGAGTCACCATCCCTGGAGGGATTTAAAAGACATGTAAATGTGGCATTTCAGGACATGGTTTAGCGGTGGACTTGGCAGTGCTGAGTTGATGGTTGGACTTGATGATCTTAAAAAGTCTTTTCCAACCTAAATGATTCTGTGGTTCTGTGATCAACACAGATGGAAAAGACAGCACTTGCACAAACAGAAATGGTGCCTCATCTTCTCTGGCTAAACAGGGCTAAAGCCCATTGGTGGAAAATATAGACGTATATACTGGTCTCAGGCACTCAGTCTGCCCAGTAGATGCCCCAGTCTCACAGTTGCTTCATGAACAGACCCATGTATGGTAGCTGGCTCAGACCCATGGTCTTACCAGCAGCTGATCACCAGACCTGAGGGTCTGTCTTATAGCTGGCTTGGATTTCCAGTTCCCTCCAGCAGCAAACTTGCAGATGCCAAGTTGTTTCCAGTATCTAGCCCAGCATTATGGTCACTCCAATACTTGGCTCTCAATTTCTCCACCTTTGGTCTTTTCCTTAAATATTATGTAAGACCTGCACATCCCCAAAGTGCTTTTTCCTCAGTGTCTCATGAGTCCCATACACTGTGGGCAGCAATCTCCCTCAGTGTGCAAGAAGACCCTGTGTCTCTTCTCTTGAGGGTTTCACATTAGAACCATGGTTTCACATCAGGACCACAGGTTTCACAGCAGGACCATGAGTTTCACAGCAGGAACATTGGCTGATCCTCCTCCTTTGATAATCCTGGGAGCAGCAGCGTCAGGGTTACTCTGACGGGGGTCCTGAGGTTCCTCCACCTGTGATGGTTCACCTGCTCCTCTGAGCTGCATTTAATTGCCTAAGAGAGGAACATGACAGGCATGTTGGTCACAGGTGGACCATGAAGAAGTTTGTGGGGGGAACAGACAGCAGGAAAAAACCTACCTATGTGGGATAGTTTAAGACAACTGGGACTGCAAGGTCGTCCTTGGAAGCAAAGCTCTGGCTACAATTTGCAGCCAACAATCTGCTCACCCTGCATTCAGCAGTGCCAGTCTCCATTGCATGTCTGGCAATTGCATTCACACAAATGAGATTTCTGCACATAAAATAAACTAAGCCAGAGATACTCACTGTTGGTAAAAACCCCAAACAAAACAAGAAACAAAGCAAGGGAAAGAATTGTCTGGAACATCTAAAATGCAGGATCTTAGTCTTCTCCTGAAACTAAAATTTCCAGTCTTGGAAAAATCCAACAGAAACAGAAAAATTCCTCTAACCTTTGCAAAAATTTGTTCTCTTTTGCCAGTAAAAGCCATTCCTTTGCAGCACCATTTGGATAATTTGCCTCTACATCTTGTTCATCTGTCACCTCATAGGCTTCAGATTTTTTTGTGTTTTCATCACTGTATATAAGTCTGTATATAAGAAAACGAGGGGGGGGGGGGGGGAGAAAAAGGAGGCACAGATTTTGGCAGCAATCCCTGCCTGGAATGAATATAAAACTTTGTTTTATTTAAGTGATCTGGTTGTGTGTGTGTGAGAGAGAGAGAGGGGAGAGAGAGAAAAGGGAAACAAATAAAGACAGTTTTTTTAAAAGTGAGTGTGAAAGAAATTCCCCAGAGAGACAAATAAAGGACTTTTTTATTGCTAATAACACATGTTCTGGCATGAGCTTCGCACGTTGTCAACCCACCTTGAAACCAGTGAGTTTAGCTGTTGTTTGTTTGAGGTTTGTTTTTTTCGGGAGGTTTTGGGTTTGGGTTTTTATTGTTGTTTTTTTAGAAAAAAAACTTACTACTAGCTTTTGAATTGTTTCAGTAAGGGGAAAAATTATTAAACACACCCCCCCCCCCCAAAAAAAAACCACCCAAAACACCACCACCCTTCTCCCTTCTTGTTGTTTATTTGGAAACCCTGAAGGATGAGGGGGCAGTTTCATTCCTTCCCCTCCTTATATTACTAAATCTCCTTGATGGACTGGGTTGGCTTTACGCTGGCTGATGCTTGTACATTTGGGTTAGACTAACAGGACGGATGGTTTCAGCAGCTGTCATCTTGGTGGTTGCCATTCACTTGACCTGGGTGGATCTGATCTCAAAGAGCAAAGCAGAATGGAATTTTATGGAAAAGGGGAATAAAATTGCAAAGGAAATAAAAAGACAGTTAAAATACAGTCTGGCATTAACTGTGCTCCCCACTCATATCCACTAACAGAATGGACCAATTTGAGACAGGAATGTATATAAACCTACACTTTGAGCATGCCCTTGACCAAGGAAGGGCCGAAGTAGGCTAAATGTTTTCCTCAACGTGGCCCAAATGCTTGTGATCTATTTTGAGCCAGGTGTTGTGGGATGTGATCATAGAATCGTAGCATCACAGAATGGTTTGGTTTGAAAGTGACCTTAAAGATCATCTAGTTCCAACAACCCTGTCATGTATGATACTACATATCATGTAGTCCCTGTATGGGAATGTGGTCAGCTAAACTCCCTCTTGTGCAGTCTGAATGGATCTCCAATATTAAAAAAGGAAAGAAATTAAAACTTAGCCTCCCCCATCGTGGTAGGATTTTCAGCATTATGGTTCTGAAAAGTGATTCTCTGTGCAGATTGATGGCTGAGTGGTAAAAAAAGAGAAAAGTTTCTTGTATTAGTGTTCCCCAGTTTTTTAAAGTGCAGTCTTTGAACAGAACATTACCGGTCCCTTCCCACAACACAGGTAAGTAAGGTCTTCACCCAAAGCAGTCCTCACCAAGCATCTCTGCACCTCCCAGAGCACAGTCAGGCTGTAAGTTTGGCATTCATTCCCATCTCCCTTCCTTCATGGCTATGTCCTTTTCTGATGCATTGGGAGCATGGAATCTGTGCTTGTCAACAGTGGTCACCCCACGTTTCAGATCCAGCTCCCAGCCCACTCTGCCATCTGCTGACCATCTCTTTGTTGGGCATAGAGGTGCCCCTATACAGTCTATAAGGCCCCAGAGTGGAACCTGCTTACACTCATCCTGCGAGCAACTCCTGTTCTCCCTTTTTGCCTGGACTGAACACATCAAGTCTCATCCAGAAGGATATGATCACCTCTGTCCCACCCCATGCTCTCTGGAGCTGCTTGGCAGCAGGGTGACTAGTGTGCCAGGCTGGGGACACTGGAGACAGTGTCCTAGTTTGGACAGGTCAAGGGTGTTCTCACTCCTATGCCCATCTACCCAACAACTTACAAAAAGTCAGTCCAGGTGAGCCATGCAGCTGGTGGACTCCAGGACCCTCATATTCATTGCTTAGAGCAGTAAGGTTCGGATAAATATGCAGGTTAAGTATGCTTTTCTGACCCATACCACTTCCCCCCAAGGCTTTTTGAGCTTTACCCTATACTACTTCACATCCTTCAGCCCCACTTTTCCCAGGCCCGTGGGGATCTCCCCGAGTAGGAGCTGCCAAACTAGGATGGTGTCTCTGTGATGATGACAAACATCTGGGAGAACACTAAGGGAAGAGGCTGCCAAATTCTCCCTCTTGTGATTTGAGCAAGACTTGGCCTTCTCCCTACCATAACCCAGAGATTTCTCTGGGCAGTGAAAATAACAGCAGACTTTCAGACAGGACCGTGTCCTCCCCTCCCTCTAAGGTGCCCAAGCACTCAATGTTCTGCTGTCTGATTGAGGTTGAAATCAAAGAAAACCTTAACCCAGAGGTATCCAGCTTTTGTATAGACCACCACAGACCTAGGCTACATGAAGAATGGTGACTCTGATGTGCTGCCTAGAAGATCCCTCAGCTACAGCCAGGAAGAACACCCTCTCCCACCATGTGTCCCAACCTGCGGCCAAAGACATTTCTGTCTCACATGCTGAACATGGAGTTACCAATTAATTTTAGGATGTAGGAACACAAGGCAGAAGGGAACTTCTCTCCAAGAAGGAAAGGGAGTGGGAGAGTGCCCTCAGCCTCTCAGCTCAGCTCTCCATGTCACACAGCATGAGGCCAAAGAAGGCATGGTGTAACTTGTCTCTCACTTCACGCAACCAAGTTTTCTAACATGGGAAAAGCACAGCAAAGAGCACAGAGCTCCTGCAACACAGGGAAAGTCATGGGGGCTGATTCACTATTGAGACAGAATGGTCCAGAAGCAGTGACTATTTTCACTTTTATGGTCTCCATTCTTGCATGGTTGTAAGATAGTTCTCCTTTGGGAACACATGTGTCAGTTAAGACTTCTGTTGCATGTACCGGTGGACCCATTTTCATGGGCATCACCTATCACCCTCTCATCAAATACTATCCTGTAAAGGTACTAAGTGCTACAAGCAGGCAGAGGAAGATTTTAACTTAATCCACCACCAAACAGCTCAGTCCTTGAACTGAAGAAGAGACTTTGGTTAATTGGGTTGCTCCTCAGACATTCATCTGCTAGGGGATTTCTCACTAATCCCTAACTTGGTGACTTATTCTGGGGGCTGAGTGATTATTTGTGGCATTTTGCCCACTAAGCTGTTCGCAAATGATTTTATGGAGAAGCAAAATTGAGAGAGAAAAATCAGTTTTCTCCATTGCTCAGCAAGAAAAGCCAGACGTGATCAATGGAGAACCCCCTGCAGCATTTTGTTAGGCTCACTGGGGCTCAGCAGCCCCAGTAGATGCAGCACAGTTCCATCTAGCTATGCCTTCATTTTCTCCTTTCAGTCAAAGGCAGAGTAAACACAGGGCTTCTCAAGCTGACAAACAGCCAAAGTACAGCTTCTTTAGTTGTTGGAAAAGTCCCTTACTAAAGCAAAAGCCATAGATGAGCCTTGAAATTGTTAAACACTTCCAAAACCCTAATATGTTCAGACCCAAGAGTTTTGTGTGGCTTTTTAAGAAGTATGGCACAGCTATTTCAGTTTTGACTCAGCTTTAGACCTGATCTGCCTCAAAACTTTGTTATTTTGAGGTCTGGAGATCACTGTTTTCTGTCTAAACAAGAGAAAACCACCATGTGTTTGAGGGAGAGGGAGCTTCTCTGCTTTGGTGGATTTCTCCACACAGCATCGGGCAACTTTACAAACAGACCACAATTGTCACCTGCCTAAGATGATGTCTATCCATATCTCAGGATTAGTTCCTCCATACTAAAATATACCCTGAGTTTACAGCAGTGAATCAAGTCACCTTTCATCTTTCTGAAATGTTCATGTTGCTTTTCACCTGTCCCAGATGCAAAATGAAGTGCAGTAACTCAACTCACATGTTTTAAGCCACAAATGGGGACTACAGTAATGCAACACCTTCTCCATTGCCGCCATGCCACATGGGACACCCCTAAGGGAGCCCTTTCTTACCATGACTTGCATCACTCAAGAGAGGGCTTCTTCTCTTTGCAGTCATGAGCTTTAACTCATCACTGCCTGAAGTAGAAGTTTCCCTTTTGGACCCTTGGTCCGTAAAATCAAGCCAAAAATGTGACTTATTCCTTTCTTAAGATCTCACATGTAGCTTCTCACTGTGATCCCATGGGAGAGGAAAGAATAATCCTCTTTTACTAGGGAAGAAACTGAGGCAGAAAAGGTACAGAAAACTAAACAAATTTTGGAAATACTCTCAGACACTCAATTCCTATTATTTCATTACAGAGATGCCAAAACAAATGAAACCTGCTGGTTATTCAGCTCCTTTGAAGTTCAAGCCATGTCATTGTGGGGGCCTATATCTTAAACTGCCAGCTCTGAACATTTCTGCTCCATTGACACATCCATGGCCAGACAGGGAACTGTCAAAGCCAGCAGGAGTTCCTGACTCTCAGCATGATGATGTACAGATCAGAACATCCTGCACTTACTCTCCAGCCAAAGCAGCACACTCCCACCTCCCTCCCATCTGTCTGCCCTTTGCAAGGCAACAGGAATTGCTTGTAAATCTGAGCTTTGCATCTGGCCTCACTCACCTGGCTGACACCCATCGGACTGGAGCACTGACTCCCACACGCACTCTTATGTCTGGAAAGACAAGTCTTCTAACTATCTTCAGTGAAGACACTAGTGAAAGTGAAACTGAATACAAAGCAGATGCTGATCATAACCGAATTCCCCAAGACGATATTATCTCATCTCTCAGCCGGTAGCTTTTATTTGTTGGTGATGCTCCGGTGCTCCTCTCCTTTCCTTCCTTTTCCCTGTAGATCCATAACCATGTCTCGTCCATGTTTTCTCTTAGATGGAAGTCAGTTACCTGACTTTAGACACAAAATACATATTTCTATCTTCACCTTTCCCCTTTCCTGCTTCTTGCCTGTAGCAATGCTCCAGGAGTTTGGCTACCGTATTTTCTGATCTCCTTACACCGCTGTGGCAGCAACACTTCTATCACTAACACAAGCACCACAAAAATTTCAAGTGTTATATCAGTGACTTAATGTGTTTAAGGTGAATTCGACATGTTTGTTAAGGCTACTTACCTGTGCACTTGAACTTCAGCTTTCCTCCTCTCTTCATGTCTCCCAGATATAGATATCACCTCATCAACATCTCGCACCACTGCAAGTTTTCTTTTCATACAGCAAAACATCCGGAAGGCACGTGTGACCTCACACCTCAATTTCTGCAGAGATATTAATGCAATCAAGTTTTCGTGCAGACCCAAGCGGGCATCAGGGTAGCACTTAATGAAGCTTACCAGATATACCATCTCAAAGGTAACTCATCTGACAGTTTTGTTATCTTGCCCAGCTAAGTTCCTGGGCTCTGGTCCCTTGGCAGTCAGTAGCTGCTGAGATGCTAGGAGTTTCCTAGCTGAGGTTTGGCAGCTGGCAACCCCATCACCTGGGTCTACAGTGTGTCCAGTCATCGCAGATCTTGTGCTTTGGCTGCATGCTTTCAAGCCAGACCTGAGTTCAAAAGTGGTGGTACCATTCTCTGGTCCAAACCTGAGATGGCCCTTATATAAAGAGGGAAGAAAACCTCTTTGCTCTCCCCGAGCAGTGATCTGGTGAGATCTTTGGGATATGAGACAACTTTGGGAGCTCTGGAGTTCTTCTGGCTAAAGGTAAGGGACTCTTCCATGGAGCACCCTACCAATCCATGCAACTCTGGGGGGGTATGGCATGGTGAAGTTGAGGAGGTTCACTAGGACTGATGCTGTACTTCAAAGAGGTAGTCTTCTGGGCCAGTTCAAGGTGTGGATGAGAAAGGTCTCTATGAAGGTCTCTATCATATGAACAGCAGAAGATGTCTCGGTGTCCACAGGCATTGCATTTTACCAGCTTGTTTATGTGGGGTGATGATAGAGACTGAGGTTAAAGGCCTGGGTTGAAATCTTCATTTAATCAGAAATTAGTTGGTCAATAACATTTTGGAATGAATAATGGAAGGAGTCATTTCCAGCTAGAGGTTCATGCAGGGAAACTGAGACACAAAATATCTCTGAGTGGGGAGAAGGCTACATCACCTTCTGTCAGTATTAACAGGTGATCGATTTATTGAATGCTGAAGATATCCCACATGACTTTGGACTTTTCTTTGTCTTATCTGCAAATTCAGTGTCTGTCAAAGGGGTGTTTTCTTCTAACAGGGCTGCTGCAATTGGAGTCATGTCTTACAGATGGTGGCCAGAGGCTCTGGTTGAAGAGACACAGCAAGAGGTTAGTGCCAGGAGGTTATCTGCTGCTGACACTTCCTGGACAAGGCTTGTGCTCAAAACTTCATCTACCAGACCTCTGCACTTTCCAAAATTACTGATGACTTGCCACTTTTGCAATTGACTTGCTGACCATTTCCTCTTGCTCCAAACAACAAGAACAAATGATAGGCGGAATCAAGTTCAGCCTGGATATGTATGGCCCTGAGTCTGCTTCCACCAGAGGCAAACTTGTCCCCCAGGAATTAAAATGTGTGGAGGAGGCGAACTGGTGAAAACTGAAAAGCTCCCTCAAGAACCGCACCTGCCTGTTCAATTCTTTTTTTCCTTGTTTTTGTCATTAAAGGTGCAGTCTCACTACACACTTGGTCGCCAATAACTAAGCCTTTCCTCCAGAGCCACGTTAAGCTGTTCTTGGAGAATCCATCCCGGCATTTTTTTATGTCCCTCCTTTCTCAGGCTGTAACACAGGAGAGGTGTGTGGGGGGAGGTTTCCCATCAAAATATCCTCTGTCAAATCCAGTTCACATGTAACTTTGCTGACACAAATCAGGACTGGAGGAATGTCATTGAAGTCAATCCTTTTGTTTGGAACGGGAAATCCAATAAATCCTCTGGCAGCTGGGCTTGGTCGTCAAGGATGACTTTTTTCTATCTTTGCTTGAAATATCAGCCCGCCTTTCAGCCCCATTCAAGCCCAATAGCAATTTTTTTCTTCTACACCTTCTTCTGTTCCTTTCATGTTTTCTTTTGGAGTGAAAGACTAGCAAACAAACAAACAAACAAAAATCCTTTGGAGTGTAACGAATGGACCCAAATTATTTAATCTGGTGTGGAAGCCTACTGAAAAGAAAAGTTCTAAAAGACAGCAACTAAATCAGCATTGACCCTTATAAGTAGCTTAGTTGGAACAAGGGCAAAGCAAGACTGGCAGAGACAGGCTCCTTGATGTTAGCTCAGGCTCTGTCCCGCTGATGTCATGTTATTTTTCGTTTAAACAGTATGTGAACAGACCACACAAGTACCAGAAGGGCCAAAGCATGGCAGGGAATTAACTGCGAGCAACCAGTCAGGACCACTGATTTACACTCAGCAGCCTTAGCTGTGCCCTGCAATACAGAAACATGACACGTGAGAACCAGCTGTGAGCACTCACAGACTATTAAAAGAGACAAAACACCCCAACCCCCCAAATACCTCATTCTTTAATTACAACATGACAAGAGAAGTGACATAAGCCTATTATTTGATTTTAAGATCCTGTTCCCATCTATACCAGATGCATTTGTTCCGAGACGATTGACTGTTTGTTTCTGTACTCGGCCTTGCCAGCTCCTCTTTGCACCTGGAGTGTTCTTTCATTAGCAGTTCTGAGACTTTAATTTAGCCCGTTTTGAAAAGTTTCAAAAGGCCAATCTTATGACAAAAATGTTGTTAAAATAGATACCTCCTAAACTATCAGCTATAGCACAGAAAAAATAATAAATAACTTAAAGGGGAATATTCCCCGTGTCACTTCACAATGCTTGTTTCACATTTTTCAGCTCACGAGGGAAATACAGGCTGATCACCACCAGTTTTATGCTGGCCAGTTTCCAGTTGCCTTCACTTTCAATTATATTCAATTTCCATGTTGTTTTCTAGTTTCTCATAGGCTGGCTTAGTGAACCCACAAACATAAGCTCTGAAATTGCAAACTGTGAAGAAAGAACCACTGATACACATGAAAAAATATTAGGAATTTTACATATGCCTGGTTTTTCCTAGGGCTATAGTAACTTTAGACAGAGCAGAAATCCCTCAGCTCTTCAGTGAGCACATTGTGCCATCACTGCCCTGGAGAGCAGCAGTCTCATGCTCCTCCTGCCGTGGATGCTTTTCTCCATCCTCCCCCTACCACTTCCCTGGGGCCACAACAACCATTTGTGTCCTTACAGGGATTGATATTCCTGCAAAACAGCTCAGGAAGCTAAGTTTTTTATTTAAATTCAGTTTAGTTGCCTGACCTGGTACAACACCCAGGTTTGCTTGTTCTGGGGCAGGAGGTGGTGAGGTACCTTTTCCCCATGGAGGTGACAGCTCGTGGCAGCTCATCATGTTCATTGAAATGTGGCCTTAAAGCCTTCCAGGATATGAAAGACTCTATTACCCTTGTTCTGCAGGACAACGCAGGGAAGGGATCAGGTGATGGCTACACCATGCAGATCTTCAAATGCAAGTTCACAGGGCAGCCCCCAAAGTGAGACACCTTTCACATAAATCAAAACTTCTCATATGGGATTCATCCTGCTCTAATGGGTTGTTTGAGGTAGACAGGCAGCTGCTTGAGTTTTCTTCTGGAGTTGCTGGGAAAAGAGAAGCTTGGAAGAGCTCTCTGGAGAGGGCCTGGATTTGAACCACTAGCCAAGAGCTCACATGACCCATGCAAAGGAGAAATTAATCCAATTTACTCCCAGGTACAGTGTAATTATTCTAAAAAAGGGTTGCACCTGCCCTGGTCCCAAAAATTATCTTCTCCCCCCAAACCGGTCCTGCATATGGGTTTGCCCCATGAAGGAAAAAGCGTATCAGGGGAATCTAGAAGAAAGATGCTATAATTGTGTAAATACATGCATAAGCATACGTAAAGAAGCCACATCAATAAGAAATACCATAAGAAGTCTTTGTAGCTAGCAAGCCTGTGACGATTCATAGCCACCACTTCCCTCCCTTGCCCCGCTGCCCCCAAAATTTGCTAAAGCAGCAGTGGTCATTATTCACTGCAAACTATACAGCTGGATAAACTCAGTGATCAGACAGGTCTTTCCTATTTCTAATGGGAATCCTGCCTGAACTCTGGCCTGCCTGAGTAGCCCTGGGAGAAATTAGCTGATTAAAAATGTCCAGGGGCAGCTGCAAACGGGACAAGTTTTATTCTTCTAAAATACAATTGGCAATGCACCATGTTTGGGAGTTATCACAAGACACTGCATCACCAGAATATTTCATTAAGGCATCTCCTTCCTCCGGTTCATTGTCTGTTCCAGGTTTTATATACCCTGAGCTGGGGGGAGTGGTGTTTCTGCAGCCACTGTCCAAAGGAAGGTCAAGCTGGGTTAACAAAAAATACTTTCTTGTTTAAGCTCTAGGGCAGTATTTGCCTTCCTTTTGCCTCTGAGTACAGTGAGATTGGCTTTATGTGTGCTGTCCCCTCTCTGCTCAGTCTTTTCTCCTTTCAGTGCAAAGAATGTGCTTAACTCCTAAAACATTAGAGCTAAGATCTGGCATGCTTTGCCGGCAAGTGTGTTCACTGTCACTCCCAGGGAATTCATTGCGGTGAAATCCATCTTACTTGGCTTTCCAGCCCTGCGCCTGCAGACATCTCCATCTGAGCTGCATACCCTGGGCTCCCCAGACGTTAGAGTCAAGAGAGGAAAACAGGCACTGCTGAGGTGCAATTCATCTCAGCCTCATGTAGACATTTCTATTAGGTCAGAGCCACGCTCTGTTTCTCTTCACTGACTATAAAGGGAGCCTGAGGTGACTAGCTTGCATGGAGGCCTCTTTCATGTAGATGCCTATGTTAGGTGAGATTAATTTTGCCCTGTAAGTCAGTTTGTGAGGATATCAGACATCCAGCTTTTTATTAGAGCTTTGATTTTGGAGCAGTACCTGGAAATTTCTTTGTCCCTCTCTTGCAGCAGCTGCAGAAGCAGAGCCCTGCAAAGGTTAATCAACCTGCTGTAGTTTTGATAAACCTTGACAGCATCAGACCCTGTTGATATCTGCTTTGGCAACTCATCCCTGGAATTTTCCCCATTCCTGGAAACATCCAAGGTTAGGTTGGACAGGGCTCTGAGCAACATGATCTAGTTGAAGATGTCCCTGGTCATGAAAGGGGGATTGGACTAGATGACCTTTAAAGGTCCCTTCCAACACAAACTGTTCTATTCTATGATTCTGTGACTCGCAGCAAGTGTGGGAGCCCTGCTGGGTCAAGGAAAAGCCACATTGCAGATGATTCTTGCAGAAAGCTACTGTGTCTCTCAAGCAACTCAGACCATGCACAGGCAATGGGCAGACTCTGCTTTGCATGTAGGCATGTTGGGAAACCAATGTCCTCTGCTAAGCATGACCTATCATCAGCTTAGTAATGACAAGCTGCAAATGTTGAAACCTGGACCACGAAGCTCTGGTCTTTTAACATAGCTCCAGTGGCCTGCAAAAACCAAATGGAACAATAATGAGAAGACAGGCAGCTTGAAATCCATAGACACACAGTGCTAAACCAAAACACCACCACACTGTTAACACAGATGTCAAAACAAAGTATGAGCTCTGGGATTCATCTTTTGCCAGTTCAGTGCAAACAATTTGGCTCATGGAAATTAAGCGAGGAAGTCTAGCTTCAAACACATCCAGAGAATGAGTGGGAATGTGGATGACATCCAGCTCTTTTTGAACCTGGTTGATATGCACAAACAAGTGACTGATGGTCACTGGTTAGCTATGAAGAGCACTGGTACTCCCAGTGCTGCTCATCCAGCAGGTCTGACTGGTGCAGTAAAACATTGCGTCTCCCCTTGGTGGTGAAATGACCATGAAAGGCTGTTCAATGTGAGCATATACATCATCCTGACCTAGGTCTCTGATACATGTATGTCTTCATGAACTGTGGTGCAGGTCATGTAGAGCTGGCAGGGTGCACCAGCACTGCTGCCCAGGAGCCATTAGCTTACACACTCTCATGCAAGGAGATATGTTTAGACCCATCTGATGCTTCTAGCTACCTAAAAGCCACATAGCTTTAGGAAAAAATACCCAAATCCACACTGATATATCCAGTGGGACTTAGTATTTAGGGTTTGGTTCCACATTAACTGGGCTCTTAATGGGCAAGCCAGCACTCACACTTGGCAACATCTACCCAGCCCAGTAGTCCTGCAGAGCCAGTTTGCATCTGCATGCCAAAACCCATATGCTAATTGGTGCATCTGTGTTTCCTCCAAGCCAGACACTTGCCTGGGCCTGAAGCTGAAGTGAAGAGAACATTTGCACTGACTCCTGAGGTTATCAGTTTCAGGCCTAAACAAAGGCAGCAACAAAACCCACCTATTCCTAGGCAGCCCCCCCTCAAACTCAGCGTGCCTAACTTCATGCATCATAAAGTCTGGGAAAGGCTCTCAACATGAGATTTTACCAAATGGAGAGTGTGCAGCTATTTAGCACACCCAGCACAGATGACCTGCTGAGCCAAAAGACTCCCACTGAATCAAACCTGATGCACACCATCACTGGCACTGCAGAGAGACAAAACAGGTGCTCCAGGATTGTGTTTTCACCTCCTAACTGCATCAGGTATTGCTCACCCAAGGTTAACCACGGTATATTTCCTAGAGTGATGCTGAGTATCCTGCACAGATGATGGTCTGAAGGGTTATGACTGAGGACACCACCAGCTAAAGGGATATACCAGAACTGGTCTGCATATCATTCAAGTGATCCTGCCAAAATCACTCCATGGCAGCTCAGATAACAGTTGACCTCCCTTTTCTGTAACAGAAAGTCCTTTGCTGCCAGTGAAACTGTGGGATAGATCTTTCATCAATTCAGATCCACTGGCTGCAATTCAATCTGTTCTAGGACTCCAGAGTGAAAAAGCCCCACTTTCTGGACCAAGATTTGTTGGCTATTACCTCTCTCTCTCTTTTGACTCCTCAGTCTTCCCGTCCTTTGTTTTTTTCACGCCGTTCTTCTGCGTCTTTCCCCTTGTTAGAGATCATAAGTGTCCCCAATTACCATCAGGAGAAAGCTTCTAGAGGATTTGGAAAGAGAGATGATACTAGGAGGAAGGCCCCAGCTGTTGCGATTGAACATAGTTCTGTCACTGTGTTCCTGTCCTTTCCTCATAGTTTTCACATGGATCCACCAAAGCTGATCTATAGGAGAAGAAGTTGGTTAGGAGACCAGGAGGATTTGGAGACGATGTGACAGCAGCCTAGTTGGTAACATGTAGTGGATACCCTGCCATAGGTCAAGAAAGTTGTCAGGTACTGCAGACAGGCAGAACAGCTTATTTTGTGTCTCTTCTGGCCACCTTTCTGTTTGGGTATTACAATAGACAATCCCTGTTCTAACGCTCATGAGCACCGAGATTTGGGTTCATCCCACCTGACTTCAGCTACTTACTGTGGAAATGGTCACTCAGGGCTGCTGCTCATGACAGTAGAGAGAAGACACTCTCAAGGCTGGTCATTGTATCAGTTCTTAAAGCCTATGCTGGTAAGAGCTGCTAGGAGAGCAGTCAGCACTTTAAGCCCGTGAATTGTCTGGTCTATTTTAGGCTTCTTCTTCAGAAGAAGAACTTCATCTAATAATAGCTCGTTTGTCTCAGTTGCCTATAAAGACACCAGCTCAAGGGTAGGAACCTGTATTTAGTCATCTTAGTCATCCCCTTTTAAGTACGGAGGCCCAGGAGCATGCAGCTCTAATTTATGTATAGGAAAACTGTTGAACAACTTAAGATTCTTTCCACACAGAAGCTTCTTCTGTAAAGAATGAAAGATAAACTCAGCAGGATCTAGTTGTTGGGAACTGACATGGGGGTCTTGTTGAGTCATTCTTCTTGGGAGTAATTTTTAATCTTGTTTCCAGAAGTCTAGGGTGTTTGCTGGTGGTGGTAGACACAGCTCTGGAGAAGGTCAGTGGGGGTTTAGTCTATTGGTTAGTCAGTGATTTGGTTCAACTCCAGAGTGATCATGTTGGATTTTCTACACGAGACTTCAGTGTCTGTGTCAGTAAGAGGAAAGTAGCTCATTAAGGCAGAAATTGTCAAGAACTTGATCTCCTCTCCCAGTAGTATAAGGACAGGTACAATAGTGTCAAAACAACCACTGACAAGCAAACCTTGTGTGGATATAGTTATCTGGGGAAGCCAGGAATATGAGAAAAAGCTTGAAATTATGCTAGCACAGTCCTGTGATTAAGCTGCCAATCTGGTTTCTGCATCAGGCTGCTTGTGTGACCTTTGGAGGAGTCAATTATTCTTTCTGGGTTTTATTTCCCTCTCTGCGAAGTGGAGGGGATTCTGTCTGTCTAGGCAATTAAAGGTTCTTCAGGACAAGGACTTCCTTCTCACCTGAGCAAGTTCATGTCTTAGCACCACAGAGCCTTGATCTCAGTTCATGTTTCTAAACAAAGTGGCATGCAAAAATCAAGAACTTACATACACAAGCAGCACAACAATTGAAAACCACCTCAGCCTGCAGTTACAGGAACCAACTCTTGCTTCAGATGTTAAAAAGCAATTGCACACTGCTGTCAGACATCAGTGCAAGGCACAGGTAAAGCAGAGGAAAGGAAAACCTGTACTGTAAAATCCTTACTATTTGTTTTTTTAAATTTCATTGTTCCTTCACCATTGGCTTGTAAACCATTATGACATGTAGAAAGAGACACATTGTTTCCTCTAGCCTTTTGGATGCTGCCATTGGAGTTGCAAGGTGGGTTAGCAGTAATAAGAGCAACATATTTCCCTTGTCTCTGTGGCGTTTTCTTTTCACAGTGGATGTAATGGCAGTAAGCTGAGTTAAAGTCCATAACCATTAGCTGAATACTCATTGACATTACAGAATAAATCAATATTGCAACAAGAAGCTGACTGTCTTGGTGCTCAAAATGCACAGACTGCACTGGAACAACCACCATCAGAGAGAGAATTTGGCTCAAGACAAGCAGTTGCACATGTAGATTTAGGACCAGATCTGCATCAATGGAGCAATCCCTTTTAACTGCACTGTTGGGATGGTTCAGCCATTGAAGTCAACACGTGTCATCACACCCATGAAGTCTTGTTTTTTTAACCATCTAAAGACTGTGACAGATTCTGTATAAACTCAGTGCCTAGTCCACAACCTTACAGTCAAAGAAACAAAAGGGACAGAGGACTTCATCTGCTCTGCTCTTTGCCCTAAACTCAGCTCTATGCCTTGTATTCAGCTAGATGTTTTTCAAACCTAATATTACAAGTTCCAACTAAGAGTTTACATCTACTCCAGGCAAGTCAGTTATTATCCTCGCAGCAGCAGGTACCTGGATCAGCTCTAGGGAGTGGATTCCTGGGTGTTCACAAACTAAGCCCTCAAGATATGCAAAGATGTTATGAATAATGTGAAATCTCCAATGCTTGTTACTGTGGCATGACAGGCACATTTGGACAACTTGCAGCTGCATGGCATGATAGCTATGTGTCAGCTGCAGAGGAGACAAGAATTCTCATTGTGACAAGATAACTGTGCC
Source organism: Falco rusticolus (assembly GCF_015220075.1). Classification (NCBI taxonomy): domain Eukaryota; kingdom Metazoa; phylum Chordata; class Aves; order Falconiformes; family Falconidae; genus Falco; species Falco rusticolus. The sequence goes on along the minus strand of NC_051188.1, from coordinate 3,184,465 downwards.
TACATGGATGTGTCCTTGTCCTCTGTTGCCCTCTCCTCTGCTTTTCTTATCTTTTGGTAAACCAGTTTGTAATCTTTCTGAGATAAGGACTGCCTTTAGGAGGAGTCTGTGCAAGACTCAGCCTATTTGTAGTGCAATCCCTGCTTTGGTCTATTTGGTGCTACTGTGACATAAATAATATGCTCTTTATTGATAAATAGATAAGAAGTTCTCTGGTTCTTAGTTCGCTTGGACTATATCCCACTTCAGGAGTTATCTCACAGGTGAGCTCCCCTTCCAATCACATGTGGTCCCACCAACAACTCCCACAGTTACTTACACATGAAAATAATATTAGGAAAACATTTACTGTAAGCTTTAGTTTTATTTAGTAGACTTTAGCAGCTGGAAATAACAAGGAGGAGCCAGCACCTTGCAAAGAGCCAGCACTGCACAGACCACCAGCAAGTGCTCCACACACCTCTGTTTGGAAAGTGATGAGACAGATGGAAGTCATTATTTTGTTTTGAACAAAATACCATCTGGGGCCAACATTTGCTGTCTGTTACTTCTGAGTAAATCCAGAGAAATTCCATCGTGTTTCTTAATAATCAGTCCTGGGACCAATCTTATTAAATATTTTCCTTAATGAACTTGGCAGAAAATAGTAGGCGCCTGGTCATGAGATCTGCTGATGACACAAACTTGAGCAACTGTATTGCTATTGCAGAGGAGGATAAGAATACGATACGGGAAGATCCAGATGACCTGGAAAGAAGGCTCAGTGAGAGAAATGGGTGAATTTTAACAGTAACAAAGAGTAAGAGACTAAGGCGGAAGCTTGTTGGTTTGTGGTAAGGGTAGAGGAAAAAAGACCTGAATTAGTCTATCTGAGCACAGCAACCTTAAAAGGAACAATTGTAATGTATCTCACGCAAGGTGTTTCCGGTAGAGATAAGGAAGTGTCCACACCATTGCACAGAGAGCAGTTGAGACCCCATCTAAACTGCTGTAAAGTGCTGGTCACCCCAAATCAAGCAAGATAACTTCAAAGTTGAAGAATTGCAAAGGGACCAGAGAGTACATCTCGTGAACAGCAGCTAAAAAGCTTGGCTGGTTCAGCTAAAGAAAACAAGCAGATTCATAACCACATCTGTACTTGTAAACTAAGCCTTCCCAATATGATTCTCTGACACTGAGGTCCACCAGGAAGGAATAAATAATGTCCAGGGTGCTTATATCCAGTCTTCTGACTGGGCAGTCCATGATCCATGCTGGCTTCAGGAACATCCTGAGCATTGCTTGAGAGCATCCTAGTTGACATAAGCTGAAACTTTGCCATTGATGTTCCAGCAACTGAACTGTAACGACTAAGTGTTCATGGAGTGTTTACATCAGGAAAGAAACATCAACAAAGGAGAAAAAAACATTCAAGCTGAAGGAAAAGTTGGCACAGAAAGAAGCAGCTATTACATAGACCTGAGAAAATTTGGGGTAGAAATTAAAGACGGGGTTTTGCCCTCCTTTATCTAGGTGTGCATGTCTGTACACATCTACACCGAAGAAAAGGGAATCCCCACCTGGGGTGACCATTTCACTCTAAGATGCTGTCTAGGCAACACTGTCAAGACAGCTGCCTTCTGGAGCTGCTTACTTCTGTCCTTTGGTACCAAATGCCACAAGTGAGACTTAGAACATCTCATTTATAGCTATCTGTGCTAGGGGAAATGAATGCCACCCTAGAAGTTTTACAAGTAACCAGGGAGCAAATGCTGGAGCAGACTTCCAAGGCATTCAGGGAGCACATGCATCCACTTGCTGGCATTTCCCTCCTAGAAGAGGACTATGCATCAAAACTGAAGCAACAAGGTGTCTGAGACAGAGATCACCCGCCAATGGGAAGTGATGTAATCTTTGAAGCTGCACTGATTTACAACAGCAAGAATCTTGTTCTCACTGTTTCTGTGAGCCCAAACAACGGATCGTTCTTTTTTTCAAAATGCATTGTCTTGTACCTGAGTATGAATTTCCCCATTTATGCTGGACTACTCTGCTGATTTTAGAGAAACTGCTCATTATTAACACTCACATAGTAAAAGAATCAGAAACCAAAATTCTAATAACTAACTCCAAACCATATTCTTCTGTCTAAAACCTCGTTGTCCGGTTAATACAGTAACAAAAGAGAGAACTGCCTCAAGTCCATGAAGATCCTTTGAGGTTTATAATGTTGACATTTTTTTCACCTTGCTTGCTTGCATGGCACAGATGGTGTGTCCCTCTGAAATGAGGCTGTTGCTCCTGCTATAGCTGACTACCAGCCTGAGCCAGATGGATGGACAGAGGGGAAATGCCAAATCGTGCATTGATGAATCACTCCACAAGCTCAGCTACCTGCCCCAGCTGTGAAACCTCCTTTTTCCTAGACAGTCTGTGGCATGGATCAGAGAGCTACTGAGACTGTAAAGATACTGAATGACCTGCTGGGGGGCAGGGGGCTCTGCAGGGGGTCTGGGCAGGCCAGGCCGAGGGGCCGAGGCCAGTTGTATGAGGCCCAACAGGGCTGAGTGCCGGGCCCTGCCCGTGGGTCACACCAGCCCCCCACAGCGCTGCGGGCTGGGGGCAGGGGGCTGGGAACTGCCCGGCGGGGAAGGGCCTGGGGGGGCTGGTCGGCAGCCGGCTGGGCATGAGCCCCCAGTGTGCCCAGGTGGCCACGGCGGCCAGCAGCGCCCTGGCCGGTGTCAGCAGCAGCGTGGCCAGCAGGGCCAGGCAGTGCCCGTCCCCCTGTGCCGGGCCCTGGTGCGGCCGCCCCTCGAGCCCTGGGCTCAGCGTTGGGCCCCTCACCCCCAGACAGACCCGGAGGGGCTGGAGCGTGTCCAGAGCCGGGCAGGGGCTGGGGAAGGGGCTGCGGCACAGCTCTGGGGGGGGCGGGGGGAGCTGGGGGGGCTCAGCCTGGGGAAAAGGGGGCTCAGGGGGGCCCTTCTGGCTCCCTACAGCTGCCTGGCAGGGGGTTGTAGCGAGGGGGGGTCAGCCTCTTCTCCCAAGGAACCAGTGACAGGACGAGAGGAAATGGCCTCAAGTTGCACGAGGGGAGGTTTAAATTGGGTGTTGGGAGAAATGTCTTCCCCGAAAGGGTTGTGAAGCACTGGAACAGGCTGCCCAGAGACATGGTGGAGTCACCATCCCTGGAAGTGTTTAAAAGACGTATAGATGTGGTGCTTAGGGACATGGTGCAGTGGTGGACTTGGCAGTGCTGGGTTAATGGTTGGATTTGGTGATCTCAAAGGTCTTTTCCAACCTAAATGATTCTATGATTCCATGACCTTCTCAGCTGGGACTTTTTGAGGCAATTGAGTTGCCATTTCCTATAGCTGGTTGTGGAGGGTGTGGGGTTACATCACAGCATGCACAGACAAGAGACTCAGGCTAAGATTACCATAGGAGACTGCCTCCTAAATCATAAATAATTGCATTGCAGCAGTGATTAAGGGTGCAAGGAAGAATTAGGGAGCCACTGTAATAAGTACTGCACTGACACACACAAAACTCCCGCCTACACATATATTGATATGTGACTGCAGGGGTATCAGGCATAGCATACACACACACATGTACACATATCCTCCGATCATCCTGTTTGCTCTTCTCAGAGCTATTCAGCCTCAGCTGCACTGAGTTTAACTACAGTCAAGCTCTGATGACAAACATAAAATCCTTGCCTTACAAGACTGGGGGAAGCAAGAACATTAATAAACGTGCCGACTTCCAAGCTGAACAGCACAGTGGTCCTTGTTTTCCAGTGCTGTTTCCTCCTCATTTGAGCCTTGCAACATCTTGCCTTTCAGACCCATCCCTTAGCTTGATCCATCAGACTGACTTTTTTTTCACAACTGTTCCCACTTTATAATTGGGAGACTGGGGAGAGAAAAGAGACGATGACAATAATGATTAGCACATGCACCATGTGCCCCAGCGCAGGAACAGCAGGGGTGGTGTGTTCAGTGGTGCAACTTAGTGCAACATCTGCTTCATCTGTCTCTTTCTGCACTACAATTTCTGTCTTCTACTCACTCTGTGCTCTGATGTTTTGGGGGTTGTTTGTTTTTTGGGTTATTTTGTGGGTGGTTTTTTTGCTTTCCTGCCAACATTTCTTGAGAGGCAGGGTTTCCAGTTCTGCTGCTCCTGGGCAGTCCTGCCACATGAACTGCTCAATGTCATCCTTTTGCTTTGACGTAATATACCCATATGGGCTGCCTGGAGGCAAGCAGCTTCATGTCCAGCTCTGGAGTTGATCCACAGCATGACTTCTGTGGGGCAAATGCACCAGAACTAAAATTAGATTTTTCGCTGTCCTACATGTCAAGGTTTCTGGTTCCTTCAGGCTTCAAGAACTGTGTAAATGAGACTTTATAAAAAATGATGGCCTTCATACTGAGGCAAGGTGGGATAAGTCTTAGATTGACAGATGCGCAGAAGGGAGATTGACAAGCCCATGACAACTGTTCCCAACACCTATGTCAGGCCAGTTCTCCTGGACTGTCAGATTTCTTACAATGAAATTAGGATCTTCTAGCTTCTGGATTCAGATTTCCTGGACAATCTGCTACTATGAGACTCTCCAGGCTGCTCTCCTCATCCCATCAACCTTGGCAAGCCAACAGGCCCCAAGGCTGGGAAAACAATAATCTCTGGCTATGGGGCAATTTGCATGGCTGGATTGCTCCTGACCTCTGGGCTATGAAAGCTGCAAGAGCCTCTGGTAGCTGAAAGCCTTTCCAAACCACCTGAGGACAGGACAGACACAGTGACATCTGGGTATTTTGTTAAGGTGTTTTCAGGGCTACTTTGCACGACAAAGAGAAGGGTCAGTGTGTTCAGATTTCCCACTAACATAAACTATTTCTCATGGTGTGCCAACCCAGCCTATCTGGAAACAAGCTTTGTGTCTTTCATTTCCTGGGTCACCTTTCTTTTTTTTTTCATGTTCATCACATGGAAACCCAAGTGAGAATCTGTGATTACCATTTACCAGAGTTTGGACAACACAGAAGGACTTGATGCTTCCACTCCACCTTGAGAAAACTGCCTTCGTATTTGGCTACCCCAGTAGTGGAACAAGGTGACCAGTGCCAAATGAATATATCATTGCCACAATATAGGGCTGCTGACAAGCCTGTAAGGCTCAGCTGAAGATTTCAAAGCCCTGGGCCTGGACCAAGATCCTGTGCTGAGACTGTACAGTGCTGGCTGGACAGCTGGAAGTGCAGTAAATGGGTGTCATGACATAAGCCATCATCCGGTGCTCTCCAAAAGGTAACTGAGATACAAGTTTACCTCCGCCATCCCTACGAGCACTATTTCTGCTCCATATTTTTGATGGTGGGTCCCTGTTTCAGGACCCTGTTAGAAGCAGGTATGTTGTTCTGCATTCCTGCAGTCTCAGTGGTCAGACTAACAGGAATGACCATGCTGGGGCAAGACTAAGTCATCTGGATAGTGTGCAGAAAGCTTGTTTACACTTACCTAGCATATTGCAGGTCTTTTTGTACTCTCCAATCTCCAGTGAAAAACAAACAAAAAAAGAACAAACCTACACCTCTGTATCGTTAGAGTCTGGCCTAAAACATTGGCAATATCAGTAGTAGCATCTCTGGACCTGACTGGAAAAGCTTTTTTTCTCCTGTGGGATTCACCTCTCTGTTATATGTTACCTAACATATAGTCCAGCAGTTCTTTAAAAGCAGGTTCAGGCTTTCTGGTGCAAAAGGCCTGTATCCAACACAAATACACTAAGTGCATGAGGCAAGCAGATGAGTGCTAGAAGGATATGGTCTTCCCACATGTTCACTTGGGCAGTTCAGACACATTTCTGAAAACCACAGTCCCCAGGGACATTCCTCTCTCTGCAAGGGAATGTGCTTGTTAAGCCAGGGAGACAAAAAGCCATCTCCGAAATGAAACAGGTTGTTCTCCAGCCCTAAGAGTGAGGGAAAAAGTCATTAATACAGCCCTCAGTCCAGGTAACATGTCTCTTAGTCATCAGACTTGTTTGGAGACCAAAGCCTCAGCTTCTGATCCCCTCTGACCTGGGGCCCAGCCCGGGAGCAACTGTGGCCAGTCATCTTGGCATCCCTCTGCTCAGAAAATCTTCAGCAACCAGTCCCCAGGAAAATATCTGTGATAGGTCTGGGACTGTTCTACCCTTTTGCAGTTGTGCACGGCCCCTGTGTTGGGTCTGGCTGAGATGGAGTTAATTTTTCCCACAACAGCTCTCATAGTGTTGTGCTTTGCATTGGTCACTAGAAAGGTGTTGGTAACACACCAGTGTTTTGGCTGCTGCAGAGCAGTGCTTGTACAGCATCAAGGCTATCTCTCCAACACTCCCTACTCACCTGGGGATGGGATGGGGGTGGGCAAGGTCTTGGAATTGGACACAGCCAGGACAGCTGATGCAAACTGACCAAAGGGATATTCCATACCATACAGCATCTGATCAGCAACAAAAGCTAAGAGAAAGGAGCAGGAGGGGAGGCATTGGTTATTATGATGTTTGTCTTCCAGACCAACCACTACATGTATCGAAGCCCTACTTCCCAAGAAGTAGTCGGACATCACCTGCTGATGGGGAGTAGAGAATAAATGTTTTGTCTTCCTTAGCTTCTGTGTACAGCCTTTGCTTTTGCTTTATTGAATTGCCTTTATGTTGACTGTGAGTTTTTTCCATCTTATTTTCTCCCTGCCCTGCCCTGCTGAGGAGGGGAGTGACAGAATGGTTTAGTGGGTACCTGGTGTCCAGACAAGGTCAACTCATCACAGCCCCACAAAACAGTGCTGGTCCTAAGCATAAAGAGTCCAAGCAACAGCTTGGAGTTTCATCTCTCTAAGGTCCAGGGAGCCCTTCTACTCATCAAACAACTAGATACCAGACATTCTGCAGTGAATACCCCATGGTTTTCCATGAACTTTGAGCTAAAAGCATGCACAAATATCCATGCTGGAGCCAACAGTATATGCACGGATGTAGGAGAATGGTGGTGTGCACTGGTGAAGGGAAGAAGATAGGGAAGCAGGAGGAACAGGTCCTGAATTTGGAAGGCATTGGTAAGGAGAAGGGGACAGAAGAGAACTGGATACAAGGGGTCAGATAGGTCACTGAAAAGACCTTTTAGGAGGGAAAATTTAAAAAAAAAAAAAAAAAAGAAAAAAAAAAGAGGGAGCCTGCTTCTAAATGTTGACTGGGGAGTCTCTCAACCCAAAGGGCTGGCTGGGGGATAGATGCTTCCTAGCAGCCTCCCATTTCCACAACCCACATGCTGCAGGATTTATGGCTTAACACAGAACAATACAATAGCTGCAGCTGTTTGGCTCCATGAAATAAGCTAGGGACAATTTTCCATCCCTGAGCATGATTGGCACGAAACGTTTCATGTCCATACAGCTGAACTTTCTTACCATCTTTCTCAGGTATCTTGGTGATGAATCCCAACTGGCTGGGTCAGTCTCCTAAGCCTGAAACTTATTGGCTTGAGAGTTGTGGCCAGGGTCTCTTCAATCTCCTTGCAAATCCACTGATTAATTTGACTGCCCTGGAGCTTAAAACTCCCTTCTCCCACATGGACATGGCCCTTCCAGACTGCAGCTGAACTAGTCAGGGGTGCATGATGGATACAGCACATAAGATACCTACCAAGATAGCTTTTGCAGAGGGTCTCTGAAAACACCATTACTCTGGTTGCCTCCCCGTTGACCTACAACACTTTGCTCACTACCACAGGACAAATAGACAGCAGCTCCTGTAAGCCAGGAAGGCAGAGTCACTCACCAGCCTTTATGTTGTGCATTGAACATCTGGTTGTTGATGGAGGAATGAATAAGCTAGAGGGCTGATGTGAACCAGATTGTTTGCACTCTGTCCAAAAATTCCTCTGCAAGCTTCCAGTGTTGACTTTTGGCTTATCTTTCACACATAGCCTCTCTGGGCACTTTCTGGGAAACCAGAAGTACGGATTTGCACCAGCTGAGAAGAAGGATTTCTCATGCTCATCATGCTATGCTTTCATCTGAGCAGACAGGTTTGGGCTTGATTAAGGACACACTCCTCCATGACCTCGGAGTGAGGAGAGGCACACTCCCAAGCTCTAAAGAAAGTAGAGCAAGAAAGGGCAGGAAGAAAGGGACTATGAAAAGGACTCTGTTTCCTATAAGGGATGGGTAAGGAACTCAGAGTAGGTGAGAGACGGAAGAAGTTGGAGGCTAGAACAAGAGTCAGGTACAAAGCCCCAGCCCATTCCTGCCGTTGTGCCTTGTTCACCGTGGCCAAGGGCAGGGATTCAGCATTTGCATCTGCCCTGTCTGCAGTTTCACTAGACCCTGAGGAATATGGCAGATCACAGCCTGGCCAGTAAGTTGCTACTGAACGCTGATCTATCTCTGAAAGTGAGGCAGTTTTTTTTCTAAGCCCTCTTCCTCAAAAGCAAGTGAATAAAAAAAGTCCTGACACAGCAGGAGGGAATCCCAGGTCTACCACCTAGTCTCTATCTCATTCATGAAGAAGGTGGGCCATAAATCCTGCATAAGCCAGTGCAAAGCAACCCCCTTTCCCCCTCCTTGATGTTTTTTGACAAATGCAAATAATAAATCTGAGAATGGATACATTGTTTTTTAAAATACTTCAAAATTTACTTAAGCCCTGGTTGTGTGATGTTCACCATGCACAGAAACCTCAGACTAAGAAGGACAGTGTGTCTCTCTTTAGCCAGCCATCCTTGGTGCGACTTACAAATGTCAGGACCTCTGGAATGACCACTGAGAAAATGGACTTTCAAAAATGAGTCCCCAGCCTCCTCCTAACTGAGACATAAAGAGAAGCAATTCCAGGACAAATGTCTGTCATGGGCTGCTCAGTTTATCAACAGCAGTAGCTGTGTCATCTACAGAGGGTAAGAGGCAGAGCCCATCTATGGTATTAAGGCCATCACAGTCTGATCCTCAGTGCCCAGCTGACCCTCTTCCTTTCTCTGCTCTGCCTTCCCCACAGCTGTGATTTGTTCCCTGGATATTAATGGTTGTTTATAATGACTTCTCAAGATGAAACCTTGGCCCAGGATCTCTATTATGTCCTAGTCTGGCTCAAATAAACCAATAAAGGTTTTTATAGCAGAGAGAACAATATCTTCCCTTTAACATTGCATAGTTAAGATACTGAGTAGATGTGGCAAGAAATCATGAGGTTCGCTTGCAGCAAGGATGATTGAGGTTAAACATTAGGAAAAACTTGCTAGCAGAGAGCGGGACTCTGGAATCAGCTGTCTGAGGTCTCTGTAGCCTCCAACTTGCTGCTCAAACAACCAGCAACAACTGCAGGTAGTTAAATGCCATCTCTTTAACAAGACATTGAAGGTAAGTCTCTGCTGGGAATGGCACAGTTATGGTTGATCCTTTCCTGGTCCAGAAAGACAAGCCCAGTAATGCTTTGAAAAGCATTTCAGGGTTTTTTTTTCTCTGTAGTTTCACAAATTGCCTTTGGGGCTAGCCTTGATTCCTCCCATAAAAGAGTGCATGAACATATGCTGCTCTTCTGGGAAGTCTAGCTGAACTTGAGAATTGGAACTATATATATCTTGTTTTCTGAAGAGCATCTCTATGCCACCTTCAAGACTAGATGTATCCACTGTACAGATGGTTTATGGTGCAAGAGCAACACTTGTGCCTGCAAAAGCCTCAGTGATGAGCTCAAGGGCCATGGTGCTCACAAGCTTAGTGTACCAGTACTTGAACTCCACAACCATTGTCTTCTTCCCAATGCCAAGGAAGTGCTGAGGGTCTACAACTTCAGATCTCAACACAGGGAAAGAATCAAGGTCCCAGCATTACGTCTCACAGAGTCCCTTTGGAATTGCTAATGGAGGAGCCAGGAGGAAAGGAAAATCATTACACTATAATTCAATGCATGAAAGAAGACTACGGAGACTGAAGGACCTATTGAGTCATCTGATCAAAATGTTGTTGTCACAGGTACTCTGCCATATGTTCCCATTCACACTTTTAAAGCTACTAAATGCTTTTCCAGAATTGCATTCTCTGATGCTTCAAAGCCATCTGCTAATTTTTCTGCTTCAAAAAAAAAAAAACCATGGCCCAATTTACATCCATTTATATTTGTACCAACAGAGACCTTAAACTTAAATACCACTTTCTCCCTCCTGCATCATTTCTATGAAGAGCATAGAGAGCTCACCTCTCCCATCCACTCCATACAAGTCTTTATACTATTTGAGAAACTCAGGTTTGGTGCCTAAAACTTTTAACAAATATAATAAATAAATAAATAAAAATACTACCAATCATTGTTGACAAAACTTGCAATAACTCTTAGCATAATGTCATATAAAACTAGCTCATTTTCTTATTAGTGTAATTATAAAAGCTTCTTTTCCTTCTTTCCTGTTCACACCCCTATGTAAGCTGAAAACAAAGATTTCTGTAATTCTTACTGCCAAGCCCAAACAACTCAAAAGAAATTAAATCTGGCATGCAAAGCACCTTCATTTACCTTGTCTTTCAATGGCTTATTAAATATTTCACATAGAAACACTCACACACAGCCACACAGACACTCAAACAGGAATGCCTTTTTTAACATTACTTTATGACTCTACCCCAATGCCAAAGAATGAGTAAAGGAAGCTGGAAAATTGTTTTTTATCATGAGGTTGAGAGGACACAATCCAAGAAATGTTGATGTTGGAAGACCAAAAGATCTGTCAAGTCAAACTAAGGTGACTTGTGGGGATGTCATTTAAGCAACTTAAATTAATACTGCATTATATATCCTGAAGTGCTTCAAGACTCAGACTGTGGTCACTGGGGGTTTTTTTGCAATTCAGCTGGGGAACAGGGCAGTAGCCAAGCCATGTCGGTAACACAACAGTTTTCAGGAAGGATTGCAAGTACAGAGTGAGATTTAGTAAAAAAGCAACCCAACCTGGAGAAGGTAAGTTGGGTGGGATTCACCTCACCCATGTTTGGCTGTCTGCACTGTAGAAGTCTCCATTCCAGCTGGATGACCTGAGCTCTCATGTTAGTTGAAGGAGAGAAATGGCCACATCTAGCACAGAGATCATATAATCTGTTTTAAATATCTACTTGAGATGAACTGAATCATGTCCTGCAAGTGTCTGCTTCCCTCCATTCACTGCAAAGAGTCCAAACATATAATTACTTGCAACATAAACACATAGGGTGGGATTTATAACATGTATTTTATGTTTACAAAGTGCATGCTTTCCTCTGAAACAGAGATCTAGCTTCCCACTCAAGTCAATAGTACAAAATCTGGTCAAATCAGCCAATGGAGTTCTAGGTGGCAACCTAGCCAAGCAGATACAGATTTTACACATACTGTTTACTATTTACTAAATTTACTTAATTGATTATTGCTCCTTGTTTTCAGTACTGACTAGATCTCCATTTACTGTCATAAAACCCTGAATGCTCAACCGAGGGATGAATATTTACATTGAAAACATTTGCAGTTATTTGAGATTAATTCCATTGCTAAGGTGAGATGGATTTCCACAATGAAATGGCATTTTTCCCAGTGAGTACCAATATTTACTATGTCCCATACCATGTTTTAATGATCAAGCTTGGTCAACACACTGATTTTACCTCCTAACTCAGAAGAGGTAAAACTGGCATCTCCAACAACACAAAACCCTGAAACATCATGCTGGGTTTCCTTTGCTATACTGCAGCTGATAAGAAATAGTTCCAAGTTCTTATGGAGTTTCAAATTTCCTTGGAGATTTGATGTACTAAGACTGATGTCAGAAAATCTGGCCCCAGCAGAGTAAGGGATGTTTAGAAAGTTTACAGGTTTTGGCAACAGTCCTAATGGCCAGACAATGGCTTCAAATGATGGCAAAGCAACTTTACAGTATTAATTAGCACAGTCTCATCTAAGGCATGGTAATTGCTTGTCTGGGGGGTGAATTATGAAGTGAAAAGCTTCACTTTGGATTGCTGTGACTCCAGTAATTTCTGCTTTGCATTGGGAAGGGCAGGCAGCACACACAAACATGACTGGATCTCATAACTGAAGGCTTTTGGCCATCCAGGGCTTGACTCAGGCAGGGCTTTACAATAGCATCACTCCTGCTTCTGGCTCCATCACCTCCACAGTCACTGGCTGGGCAGGCACATGCTCCTGAGTCACTTGAAACAACTGTGGTCAGACAGCTGGATCAAGCTGAATGCATCTTTTCCACTTTCAGACACTGGGTGAAGTCCCATCGGAAAGTCCATTTGTTGAAGACCACGGCATGGAGCATGCATATCTCCAAGGCAAAATGCCAGAGGTTTGAACATCAGAGTGGAGGTATTTCAGCACAAAGTCATAGGCCACAGGACATTCCTTCTTAAGCCATGGTCACATTATTTCATATTCATACCTTTCTTGCAGAAATCCAAAGAAAAAGTTGTGCTAACCTGAAGCCTCAGGCACAATTCATGGGCCTGATAGATTAGGCCTGACAACCTAGCAGGTTTGATTGGGTCATGGAAATATCTGCTGAAAGCCACATGAGCACATCTGATTTGGCAATAATAATTAAAAAAGAAAAAAAGAAAAAAGAAACCCAGACATTTGCTGCATATAAACAGAAAATGTTGCTTTATTTTATACCGAGTAGGGTGTTGCAGTTTATAGCAGATAGACAGAAAACATATGTGAAACATCATGTAGATTATATTTATATTGCCTAATGCTCAGGTTTGTTTGGTTGGCATTAACAACAACTCGTGGCTTCCTTTCCTATAAAGCTGGTTTACTTTTAATAAAATCTTGCATTCACATCATCTCAGCCAAGCATTCTCCTGGGGTGGAGTCAAGGGCAAAGAAGGAAACCTCTGTAAAATTCATTTCAAATGTTCTCCCTCCCTTGTGCAGGGATTTTTTTTTTCCCCATGGTCTAAATAAATAAATAAGTAAATGCAAGATGCCCACTGATTGCTTTTGACAAAATAAGGCAAGCGAGAGGCTGAGAAATGTTTGCCTTGTTTTTCCAGACCTGTCACCCTAAGATGTGTTTGGCATGCTGCAGTACTCATACTGAGAGCTGGCAAGGAGTGCCAGTGTGTAAATTTTGGATCCAAAGATGTTTTAAGATCACTAGAAAGAGCAACTTTGTCCTTCTCTGTGGTGGAAATGTTTGGAGCAGTGGGTAGGACAACAACTGGGAGAGGATGGGGAAAGGTTATGGAAGAGAGGGATTTTTGGGGACTTTGAGGGGACTGGACACAAGTTTGTTTGTAGGCATTTGAGGCACATCACTTGAGGATGTTCTTCTCACTTGCCAGTCAAAGCTAAACCTTTGGTGACAGCAGAAGTTCCTTAGCTGCAAACGTAAGGCTAGCAAAGTGACTACATGCGCTTCTTGCTAGAAGTAAGGAGCCAGGTGAAGGAAAGAGCAGTTGTCTCCCATACTGCAGACTTCACGTGCTGTAGAAATAAGCTAGAACTACAGAAGAGTGTAGCAGAGCAGAGATGGCTGAACATCAGGGCACAAAACTGTCATCGTTCATGGACTTACCATGGTCAGATAATACTGGATGTGATGCCTTAGGAGTTAACTGAAGATCCTTCCTTCATGTTACTGGTGTTGGGTGTGCTGGGGAAAGCAAAAACTTGCAAAAAAACCCACTTACAAGGTTTTCACAGAGAGACTGCTGGAACCAGTGTGCTGAGGCTATGATTATACAGAGGTGAGCAGCCAGGTCGTAGAACTTTGGTTAGACTTCAGGGTACATCATGCAAGGCTGTTTTGAGCCCGTTCTCAAAACCAGACTCATGCTCACAAAACTCAGCTCTTGGCTCTGACTGACTCCTGAAAACTCAGAATGTGCTGGACTTCCAGCCTGGGAAGCTTCAGATTCATGCACACAGACAGTGAAAGGAAAACCCATGTCAACGTTTCAAAGTGTCTTGAAGCTGCCCTGAAAGGGCAAATCTTGAAAATCTTCCACCTCCACTTATTTTTACAGTATCACAAAAGATTTTGATGGAGAGAAAATCAAATTTTGCCCAGTCCATCCCACCGTACTGAGACAAGATGAGCTCTCCCTTGTGCCAAACCGGTGCGTAGTCAATACCAATGACCTGAGAATTGCAGCCTTCCTCTGAGGGTGATGAAGAATTATTATCCACAGCTGATGAGGAGAGATGGAGGGGTAGGAAAATTAAGAGATTTTTTTCGCAGAGACACTCATTTAGTCAAGGGCAGTAATGCCAGGTCCTGGCATTCAATGTCTCTTTACATCTGTTCCTCTCTCAAGTCAGGCATCAGCATGTTTTTCCTAATTTGCTACCAAGGATTTCATTTGTGCTGACGGGAACAGTGCAATGGATTTGTCTCTTATAGCAAGACCTGGTCTATCACCCTCTTTCTCAGAGCCATGGGAAGCAAAAGCAATTGCCTTTAATCTCCCAAGACCAATCAATCCCCGTTGCTTCTCCTCCATTACACAGATGTCAAACCAGCTGTGGCAGGAGCAGAAAATGGGCTTTGCATTATGTCCAGCTGTTAGGCAAATCATGGAGTAGAAAGACCACATTTGGGATCCTTTTTCTTTTCAGTGCTGTCAGTCAGATGGAACAGCAGGTCCCTAAAATAGTTATGAATAACCATTAGTAGGAGAAGACTTTGAAAATTTTCCTTGTTTATACATTCACTGGAGGGTCTAAATCCTGGTAGAGCTTAGAAAAATCCACCATTTTCACTAAGCTTTCAACTCTGCTTGGGCAAGAGCTCTGCTGCACAGGATAATAAATAAATGTCATGCCACATGTATACACATTTTCTTCCAAGGCTGTTTTCAATTTCTCCTTTCAGGCGTGTTTTGCCCTGATGGTTCCCTTTTCTGGCTGTATAAGAACCAGCTTCAGCACGTCTCTGAAAGCTTTCCAAACAGAAAGCTCATTCATGTCCTCAATGCTGAGATGAGTAACAGTCTGCAGCCATGTACCTTAGGAGCCATAAAGCAGAGTGGACTGGATTGGAAAAGTTCCTGTCCCCCTTCCCACTGTGTTTTTTTTCATGGAAATAATATTCTGGAGGAACATAGCATTTGAACGCAGTGCCAGCAGAAGGGCCCTGGAGACTCAAGTTCTCACATCTTCAAATTTATCAGCCTCAGCCTGATCTTGTTATTTTTGCTACCACTTCCCACATCAGGAGCTGAGTCCACAGTGTATTCAGGACCATTACATGGATTTCACCTGGAGAGCTCAGCTGTCTCAAAAAGAGCGTGGTGTAGTAACCTAACAAGTGATGGAACTGCTCACTCACCTTGTCCTACTCTGTAGGACAGCTCTCAGAAACATTACATGACCTCTGCAGGCTTCCCACGCAGGCTGCTGCTGGCAGACGTGTCCTTCAGCTGGGGTTGGCCTTGGTCCATGGCAGCAAGCTCCTTAACAAAGACCTCAGGTCTGCATAGTGGCCATGCCCTCAGCACCTGCTGAAACAGAAACTGAGACTACTCAACACCTTGCAGCAGATTAGTCCTAAAACCACCAATTCAACACCCTTGAAAACACTTTTATGCCAAGGTCCACATCAGGCAGAAGAGAAACACGAAGAAGACACAAGGCAAAACGCTCAGGGACATTGAGCATATCCTTGATGCTGATGAGTTTTGGACACATTTTTCCTGCAGTACAAGCAAAGACAGCACTGGTACCACCTTGCAGGTAGCTCATGCTGCCATGCATGTTGGTCACCCTGATTTACCAGGCTTGATGTTTCCTATGTGTGTTAGGGGAGTAATCAGAGGGAAGCTTACTTGTCGTACTTTGGTTTTGTCTTCTTATCTTGGCTGGGATTTCCCTTAGAACAATAAACTGTTGTCCCCTTCTCCCTTTTTTTTAAATTATATCATAACAATAAAGCACTCTGGAGTGAATTTTATCAGACCGTTAATACACAGCATGGGTGGGTGAAGGCAGAGGCCACACTGCAGCAACCCCCACTCCCGGCACATATTAATGGGGCCCATAAAACACACCCTGTTGTGTCTTCTGGCTTAATTGTCAAATGGTTTCCAGATTTAAAGCCCCTAAAGAGAATCTTTTAGGGGATCTACGTTCATTAGGTAACATCAAAAGTAACAGTAAACATAGGAAATGGGAGCTGCCATTTCAAACTCACTAAGACATATATCAGTGAGGGGTTTGCTAATGTTTTCTTTCATACTGGCCCAACCCAATTAAAAAAAAAAAAAAAAAAAGAAAAAAAATTACCTAGCAGACAGAAACCGAATACACCCAAAATTCAGTTTCTTTCCCCAACTGGAGTTCTGTTTATACTCTAATGGCCCTGCCTAGCTCTTCTCCACTTGTTGAATTATAAGTACATGTAAGAAAGCAGAAAGAAAACTAAACTTTGGGGATTAAAAAGCACTGGCCACAATTTGTAGGAATGCACAGCAGTTTTAGGTACCTCAGAGTTTTGGAGTGCCTATCCTGAAGTAACTTGAAGATGTTTTAAAGTTCAGGTTATTAACTCCATCCCTTTGCCACATCTCAGGCAGGGCACTTGAAGATCCTACAAATGCTGGCTCTGTTTCACCTCGTTTAAGTCTCTCTTTCTCTCTCTCTCTTTTTTTTGTTTTTTTTTTTTTTTTTTTTTTTAATACAAGCCGTAGCAGGGCAGTTCAGTAACTTTCTTCAGATGTCTCTTTTTTTTCTTCATCATTGCCTACTTCAGAGCTTCTTGTAGCTATTTTCATGGCATCTGGTACTGATCACAGGCAGAGACACAACAATGAACTTGCTGGAGCATGGCTCTGGGGGGGCGGGGGGAGTCTGGAGTTAGAGACCTTCTGCTCACAGTGTGCTTTGGTACCAGTCCTGTTCTTGAAAACTCCCTGGCTTTCTTCTAATTCCTAGCTTGGAAAGTTTCACCAGGAAGGGAAGGGAGGAAAAAATAAAAGACAGTCTTTTCTTCATCAGTGGCCTTGAGGTAGCTGGGAACCACCTTTACTTGACTGTGTATATGATCTTCAGGAGAACAGTAAATCCCCCATTTGTGGGACCCATCAGTTTAAAATGACTGATAAGTACAGTTTTTCCACAATTCACCTTAGTCTTGTTTTCCCCTCAGATTTTAGACACCAGGTACCCCTACATAAGCAATATAAGCAGTTTCAGGGGTTCCTCAGTGTGGGGAAATAGAAACGAGAGGGAAAAGTAACCTACGCATTAATAGTATATACAGTCTCTCTACATTTGTAGCTGATCCATGGAGGTCCATGGCCACAAATAGGTGGCCAAATTCAAGACTATCTATGTCATTTTCAAGTAGATGACTAAAACATCTACCATCAGTTTGCTAATATAGTGTAGGAAACCAGTCAGATGACTTGCACCCTGTAATTGCCTCTTTGCCTCCATGGACAATGAAGGGAGTTTATTGTAATTAGTTCAGACTACAAACTATCCTCTGTATATTGAGAACAAGATGTCATTAACATTACCCTTAGTCCTTGCCCAAGCTCTTCCTGACATCTACTGGGATTCCAAAAGAAGGCTGGGTAATGAGATAACCTGTTATGCATAAGAGCCCCATTTGCAAAATAAGGCTGATAACACTTTCTTTCTCTCCTTCCCTGCCTGTCAGGTCTATCAGTTCTAGAGGTTCTCCTTTTTTTCAGGGTATATTTCCTTGCATACAATGGCCTCAACCCTCATCCAGGTTACTATCTTGTCTTCTATGACTGTTCCTTTGCAAAAACAATGATGGTGGAAGATATGCCTTATAATTCAAATCAACACCTTGGCCTGCCTCCACCCAGGTTCCATCACAAAGGTGATTTGAGCTAACAGTGACTGAAAACAGTATCTTTAAGCTCAAGCTACTGTTCAGTGAGGAGCATTTGGGAACATATTTACCTGTTTCTATTAAGGAGGATGTGGTCTCATAAAGCTGGAAAGAAGTGGAACAGTTTGGGTCATAATCTTGTCTTCATAATGGGATGCTGATAGCACAGCACTACACAACTGGCTTTATCGAATCATCATGCCAGCAAAGCTGAAGTGTCAAAATGCTTCTTTCGGAGAACGTTGCAAAGAGCATGTTAGTGATGAAGAAACTTACACAGAATGTTTTTGCTGAACACCTTTGTTGCCTGCCTGTGCTGTAAGACATTCATCTTTTCAGTTATGAGAGAGTGGTGTATTACTTGAGCATGAAATATTGTGCTGATGAAAAGGAAAGCCAAGTCACAGAATCGTAAAAAAAAAGGCCTGGAATGATAAGGAGAGGTCATCAAGGCCTTTTCTTTGCCTCCAGGCAGGATCAGTTTTTCCTAAACCATTCCTGACAGATGTTTGTCTAATCTGTTTTTAAAGACCTCAATTGGTTCAAGAATCACAGCCTCCCCAGGCAATCTACCCCAGTGCTTAACTGGCTTTACTGTTAGCAACTTGCCTCTCAAGTTTAACAGAGCTCTCGCAGGGCTCCATTTAAGACTATGACTTCATGCCCCTGAGGATACAGAGAAGAGCTTGTTCCCTTCCTCTTTGCAGCCCTTTTTATATAGCCAAAGACTGCTGAGGGCAACCCTGGATAATCCCTTCTTACTGCTTAGTTGATGTCCATGCTGTTGACCAACTTCAGCTGTGTGAGGACCTCCCCTGCATTCCTGTGGGGTTTATGCTGATTTAAGGGATGGCTAAATCCAGTTCTTCCTCTGTCTCACTCCTGGCCAGTAATGATGGCAGATGGCACAAAAGCTGTTAGGGGTCTGCTCAGCAGCATGAGGGTGGCAGGGAAGTCTTGCTGCCTGAGGGCTTGTGACAATGGGGCACTGTGAAAGGCTTGTTCAAGTATACAAATGCATGAGGGTCCCCTTGGAGTGGTGATGTTTGCTGTCAGCTATATGTTGCCAGCCTACAACAGTGCTAACAGCATCTATACCAGAGACCATGTTGGCCCCCATGGGTTTCATGATTTCTGGTCCTTGAAACACTCTCACTTCTGAACTGATACCCCATGAAAACTGTCTTTGCCAGCTGCATCCACCACATGAAGTGAAGATCAGGTTTTAACATGACCTGTGTGCTTCCTGCCCAACACTGCTGCCCATTAGCCCATATGGTTGCTCCAGATCTAAACAACATCCACTGGGGACCTGCATGGCCCAATGGGTTTGGCTTCACCCATGCAAGATATGTGTAGCCTGCCAAAATATGAGTTGCCTTCCAGGTAGGCTACCAAACCTGCTCAAAGTCTCCTCCACTGGAGAGCTCAGATGTTAGGCTGAGGTGGTCTAAAGACCTGAAGGTTTGCAGCTGGAGGGCACATCCAGCAAAAGTAGATATTCCCACGGTGCTCTTTTTCTACCCTCAACACTCACTCTGGAGTGGGCATAATTGGGCCCTCACAAGGCAGCACCCTCTATCTATCATCTCACCTCTTGTCCTGTCTCTCTGAGCACTCACACATTCCCTAGACAAAACTCCGGCTCGTTTGCCCATAGCCACATGTCCTTCTGTTACGAAACACTAAGTGAGCAAAACCTTGAGGAATTCCATTACAGGTCATACTGAAAAATAAACCAAACCTTGCTAGCAGGTCCCGAAGACAGATAATAATATATGAGGTGGGTAGAGGCCAACAGCTGCTCCTGTTCCTCCTCTCTGCAAGGGTAGTCAGAAGGAGACATTTCTGACAAATTATAAATGACTTGCTGTAGCTGTCATCTTTCAGAGCAGCCACAGAGTAGTGTCTCACAGTGAATATAACCCTTTTTCTCCCTTGCTCCTCTCCTATCAAGAGTTTGGTAGCCTTTTGGTATCAGCCCACATTGCCAGGCAGGAAACTTCCCTTAAGATCCCAGACTGCTTCTTCACTTCAAAGGCCAGTAGGGAGTGTGAAGCACAGGGAGGCCACATTCCTGCAATTTATTTGCCTTGCAGCCTGGTTGCCATGCACTGTTTTCCCTGTCAGAGGTGCCACCAGCCCCCTCCAAGGCCTCACCTTGCACTTGGGCATATAGAGTGGCTCCAGAACAGAAAACAAGAGCATGCTGACCTAGGAAAGGCCACCATCATCTCCTAGGTGATGTAGGCTTTAGCCCGCATCTTCTCTTTGGCAGGAGTTAGAAGCCTGTCCCATCTACCCTTGCTTACATCTGTACTGCAGCTCATCACTGCGCCTGGGACAATCTGAGAACAAAGCTGGTATTCCTGCAAAGTGCTGGGAATGGGAAAGTCACAAGGTCCTGGTATGAGAAAATAAACTATGAGACCCAAATACAAACCTGGGACAAAACAACACCAGTCAGATAGTCCACAGTTCCTGAGACTCCTCCAGTAAAATTCAGTTTGATTGCAACTCAATGCGTGGAGACAAAACCATCTTGCTTTGTTCACAGCAATTCAAGAAGGCTCACTATGAATAATACACAATGAAGGCACCACAGATTTCTGACTCATGCAAGGACAAATGTGCGTGCATTTGTCTGTAAGTCATCCGTGCTTCTTGAGCTCATAGCTGACAGAGGTAGTGCTTTCTGATTACCTGCTTTTATGGTCCAGCTGGTGCAACTGGGATTTATTTAACAGGTCCAGCATTAACTTGTCAGGAAGGATGGAGGTGCCATGGGTAATTTTCTCCAAACAAACTGAAATGAGAAGGTAAGTCATCGCATCTTTCCCTCACAACCACTTTCCCACTGCCATTGACTTTCTCATGCTTCCTTCTGATTTGCAGTAGATGAAGGTTTTGTTCCTGCTCTTACTGAAACCAGAGCATTCCCGTGGTGCTCACTCCATGAAGTTAGCTTAATGTTACCAGTGATGCTTTGTGCTGAGCTGACACACCACCCTGTACACTAAGACATGGCATGTGTGGTGCCTTGTGTTGTAAGCAGCAGGAGCTCTACCCAGCCAAGAAAGTATCCACCATGCTAGTGAGTGTTGTTCAGGAGTTCAGCCCCTCTGGACCTTAAAGAAGACACCATTCATTAAGAGGCTTCTGGAGCAAACGTAAAATTCTGTACCAGTTCATTAAGAGTGTTGGAGAACATTTATGGGCATGGAAACACATTCACTTGTGGTTTGGGATCTAGCAGAGGCCAAGAACCATTCCCAATAGCAGTTCAGAGGAAGGTACCTACTCAGATCTAAAAGCGTGGATGCAAGCTCTTCCATGCCAGATGGTCCCAGAGTCACAGGAAATCTTGGGCACATTTAATTTATTTGCACAAACGCATACATCGAGTCGAGCTCTTGCTATTTTAGGCACCATGTCATACAATCTTTCTCAGAAATACATTGAGCTCAAGAGCTCAAGGTTCCCATGAAAAGAGTGGTCAGCTGGTAAGGACCTCTATAAACTTCTTAGCAGTTCCTTGAGTATTTTCTAGAAATAAATTACTGTTATTTGAAGAAAAACCATAAGGAAGGATTGTAGAAGGAAGAGATAACATAAACCTTAGATGCAGACCTTCTTACTTCTGAATCAACATTTAGCTTAATATCAGCATTTGAGTTTGTGCTATTTTGCTTTGCTTGGAGCACTATATAGTAAAACTGGTGTCTGCCTTCTCATTTGTATTAATGCAGCTGTCTAGTAGCCTTTCGGTGACTAAAAATACCCCCAAAAAACCTGAAACATTGCTCTTCTGACACTGACCTTCTCTCCCATTTTGAACTGGGGTGGACAGTTTCCCTCTGGGATACCACAAACCACATCAATGGCTGGGATTTTCCAATTTATCCCTACCTTTTCAAAGGACCTTTGTTCAAATCCCATGAAACAGTGATCATGATGTAAATATCCCAGTCATGACTGAAAGTCCCAGCATGCTTGACAAGGCACAGGCACAGAATTAAAGTGACAGTCCTTTCCCTGAGGAGGTCTTACAAAGCAGCATTGAAATTGGTGGAGGGTGCATGGAGGAGAGTAACTGCCTAACACCGTTATTAGTTGTGTTAACCTATCAGTTCAGGGTAACTCCTCTGAAGATGGCTGCCATGGGATGTAGTGTGTGGGTGTGTTCATGTGTGGGTGTGCATGCCGAGCATGTGCTCCAAGGTAGGATTCATGTCTCCAGAGTGCACATGGACACTTGAGCCTCACCAGGTTTTGGCTGCATCTTCTGCTCTCACTCAGCCTCTTTGTCTCCACTCATTCCCCCACCAAAATATGGGCATTTGATGGTTGCCAAACACGCGATAGAAACATCTGCCTGCCAGAAAGGCGCCTGCGTGGGGTCTGCTGCTGCTTCTTCTCCATGGGAAGCTGACAGCCTTCAAGGCTTGGAAGGGGTGCCCAGCTCCTCACTGCCCTTCCACTATTCACTC
Source organism: Falco rusticolus (assembly GCF_015220075.1). Taxonomy (NCBI): domain Eukaryota; kingdom Metazoa; phylum Chordata; class Aves; order Falconiformes; family Falconidae; genus Falco; species Falco rusticolus. Next base: position 3,162,117 of record NC_051188.1, on the reverse strand, counting down.
CTTGCTCTGCACCCCTGAGCTCTGCACTGCCCTCCATGGCCATAGCACTTTCCCACTGCTTTTGTACTCCTGCATAAACTCAGATGCAGCCCCCTTCTCTATATCACCCAAAGAGCATTTTTTTAGCTCCTCTATCTGTTTCCCATCACCCTTGCTCATTTTCATGGCTCAACAGCATAAGCCTCTATGAACCACAGTGAGAGAACATGTTCAGCTACAGTAACACAAGGGATTATGGAAACCTATTAATATAAAGAAATAATTTCAGGACAATGAGCACCAGAGAGAGGCACTGGAGTTGACGACACTGGAGACCTAGACTACTCAAATCTTGAAGTTTTGTTGAGGAAATTCAGTTTCTGTGTGTTTCATTTTCCTGTGGCAATATTTCCTTTCCCCACTTTTGTGTGTTATATCTGTCTAGATAACAAGCTTTGTAAGTGTCAGCCTACATGTCTAATGCTTAACACTGTGCCATGTGACCTTGCTTATACCTTACAGGCTTCATTGCAGCAAAAATAATGTCACTGCAGTCAGACAGAATCACCTTTACACAGAGTCCCTTGTTATGGACTTCTCACATCTCTACCTCTGGTCATGAGATGAACTCCTTGGAGTCAGAGTACTCAGGTACTATAGCACAGAGGTAAATGAGAAAAATGGCAAATATCCCCTTTTCCCTACAAAAAATGGAAGTGTTTAGGAGCAGCCAGGAAGAAATCCTCTTTTCTTGCAGTGGTTCAGAGTAAGTCGAGGACAAAAGAGCGAAGCTGAGATTTCTCAGCACAAGTCACCTGCTGCATGCCCATCTGGGGACCAGTTCTGCTGAGCATTGCTTCAGCACATTGGCACAATCACACCCTCTGAAGTTGGTTTGTTTTTCTTTACTGGTTCCAAGCCAAAAAGAGAAGAAACCTGGTTCCTGCAACAGCTTTCAAGGAGCAGGAGGGAGGGAAGATGTGTAACACGTGTTTTGCAGTAGGACATCTTACCTCAGACCAATTCATCATCGTCTGTCCACCCTGCTGGGCCCCGGCGGCAGGTCATCAGCAGAGGCCCCAGATCCACCTCCTCTCCAGAAGTGATCAAAGGGTGAGATTGGGAACGGTGTAAGCTTTCCTGGATGGGATTACAGCGCAGCCAGAGCATGCGACACTGTTTGAGAGATCCTTCTTTTCATCCCCTTGGAGCAGGTTTGTTTTAACTCCCCTCCTGCCATGCCCAGCATCCAGTGCTCATGGGAGGTGCAGCAGGGATGGTTTTGAGGGAGTGCAACTTCCAGCCCAAAAGCCCGACAGCAAATTGGTGGTGCATAGGGCTCACCCTCCGCAACAGCTGTCCTTACACAGGAGCAAGCGTACATCAAATAAAATGTTCAGGTCCTGAACTCTGAAGATTTAAAGGTGAGGTGAGATCAAACCACATTCAGAAAAATTCCACTGAGACTGATTAACACAAGCACACACTACTTCTGTCTGATGGCATCTCATTCATGTTGGGTGGTCCTGGGTGCCAGGCAAGAAGATGCCAGGCACTGGTCCTCTATGGCTGCCCTCATGCAGTAACTGGGTGGAAAGGGGTGACTCCCTGGGATGGGTTTAGGGCTCCTGAGTCTGCAAATAGGAGTTCCTCAGCAGAAAATCCCACTTTCATAGGTCCATCTTCTGCTGAAATGTAAGGACTACATGTCTGGGTCTTTATAAGATTTCTGTGTATGGAGCAAACTGCAGTATGGTCTGAGCTGATGGCTAATGCCAGAAACATAGAAACACCACACATCAGCTGAGACACAACTTCCAAGAAGGAAAACGGACTTTCCTTCCAAGGAGGAAAACATCCAAAAAAGGAAATAAAACCCCACCAATACTCGGCAAGGTTAATGTCAGTCCATGGGATGTTGTAGGGGGAACAGGGGCAGCCTGTGAGGATACGTGTGGAGGTGCAGCCTGTGTACTCACCAGCTCTTGACAGGAGCAATGTCTGTGCTGTTCTCAGGGAGCTCCTGCTGTGCCCCAGCAGAGGCACAACTGTCCTGCGGTTGCTGTTGACTGCACCTGTTTCCCTTGTGCTAGCGGTGCGGGGTGTACAGGACTAGAGAAACCCTCCTAAACTCCATCTGTGGCTATCTTAACAAGCACATGATAAGTTTCACAAATGAATTTTGGCCTCCACACCTAGAAACTACCGTGACTCTGTTACCCCTTCTTCTCCTCTAAAACAACCCTGGGACTTTTCTCCCTGTGACTGCATTAAACTTTTCAGCTTCTTTTCCTGCCTCACTGGCTTAGGTGAAAGACTCAGCATGTCAGCCACGCACTAGAGTTGTCACAGCTCCTTGTAAGCACTTCATATATTATGAGTGACTCCCACAAAGGCTTAAGATCCTTGACAGCGTTTTCCAGCGCTGTCTCGTTGCTTCCGTTTACCCTGACATGGAGCTGATGCAGAATAGAAGATCCATGTCTCCCTTCCAGAGATGCACTGGAAACTTCCCCCCCACATGCCCTCATCCATCGTCCTCCACGCAGATGAGTTACAATCTTCCCCAGCCGCCTGCTTTGGTGAGCAGCCGGAAACTCACGCGTAAGGAAGAAATATGCATGTACTAAAGCAGAACATGTCATATTGTTTAGATGTTAAGGGCAGGCAACAACGTGGGACGTGGCATGAATCACAGCTGCGGCTTGCCTGGAGGATGGGGGTACCCCACAAATGGCAGCTGGTGCTGATTATCTGGAGAAGTTCTCCTTTTTTTAATTCCTCCCATTATAATAGGATCCAGTAATTCATCTTCAGCATGGGCTGTGTGTCTGTTCTTTCTGGAATATCCCAGGGATGGGTTAGTAATCCATCACAGGGAGATAACGAGCTTTTCCTCCTCTTCATTTTTCCCCCAGGTGACTTCAGGGCAGCCAATGTATTTCTACCACCTGAGCTACATGGAGGCTGGCCTAGTGTTTTCAATCTCTGAGGAGAGCCATCATCAAAATCAGCATTTCTAATTAAATAAAATGGAAAGATAAGCAGATTGACAAGCAGGAAAAAAATGCAAGGGGTGCAGTTCTCTCAAATGCCTTGCAGTGGAAAAAAACATCTCACATGATGGCAGCTCACACAATGATATAAATCACATTAGAGAAGGTCAACTGTCTGCCTTAAACTATGACTCAAATAATTGTGTATCTTTCCACTGGCAGCTTTCACCCTGAAAGACATTTAAAAGCTTTCCAAAACCATGCACAGATCACTACAAAGGTAGCTCCACATCCCAAATAAAACATGGGGCTGCCTAGCACCAAACACCGTGCATACCCAGGTGTCCAGAGCACGGAGCAATGTGTTTCACGCATCATTTGAAATTATGCTCTGAGAATATATTGAGCAGTGTCGAGCCGGGGGACTGGATGTTACTGGGTAGCAAAGTGAGCAGTGCAGTGGTTCTGAATGCTGACTGAATATGCTTCATATCTGAATGTCATGCACTGAAGATGCTTTTGCTTGGCAATTACACTTGTAAGCAACAAGGCATCTCCATGTATTGCTGCTGCTAGAAAGTACTGTGGGTACTCCTAAATACCAAGTTAAATGGATCCTTAAACCAACCCAACATAAACACCCTTAAAAGATCAAGCTTTATGAGGTCTTCAAGACAAATACTCCCAAATCATCAGTCACATCTGAAAATCCTGACATTTAGTCTTTATCACGAGAAAAGATGTTAAAATGAGAGCTGTAGCTGCACCTCATCTTAACCAGCTCAGTCTGTCAGAAGAACACAAGCGTAGCCACATTGGTTTGGGTCAAGGGTCCATCTAACTTGGTATGTAGCAGTAGCCAAAGTAAAAAATAAGACAAGTATACAGTTGCACCCCCAACTACTAGCAATCCCATTCAAGATATTTTCTGATACCCTGATTTATAGTTGGGGGCTATAACCTGGGTAATGCACTAACAAACCTGGGAGGAAGGACGCAGGTCTCATCTAGGGCTCTACCGCTCTACCCACCTCCTCGGCTCATTCATCCTTGCAGCCCTGCTCCTGGGTGTTGACAAAGCTGGCATGTCCAGCCACAGTAGCCTTTCTCTGATGGCTGCTAATACCTCAGCAACCCATACGGTGTGGTTAGAAAAGATTGCAGAGCTCTGAAGTTCATAAAAATTCCTAGATTATTAGTTTAATATTAAGTCTAGTCTTTCCATGTCAGTATATTGTAGACCCCCGGCTAGGCATTTTAAATCCAGGACTATGAGAGAATGTTGTAAAGTCTCCAACCCACAAGCTTGGTTTTTTTCTTTGAGAAAGAGGAAAATTAATAAGACAACCTAGAGAATGGGAGTAAGTCCAGGAGACAAAGCAAAAGAATAAGGAGGGGGGGGGTGGGCTGGGGAGTGGAAAAAAGCCAGAGGGGAAAAAAGATGGAGGCTGATAAATGGGTCTTTAGAAAGGCATATTGAAACTTTGTTTACAATCTCATGGTACCAAAGCATGCAGTATTAATAGCCTTCGACACCTTGTAAAGTCAGCAAAACTAATTTTGCAGAAAAGAACTCCTTTCCCAGAAGTCTCCTTTTTCTTACTTAACACGCATTTTCTAGGGCTGACATGTCCCCTTTCATCATGACAGCAGAAAAGTAGCTGGAAGGTTTGCCAGGACGTCTGGGGTAATGTCGCGTGTACTCTTGCAAAGGCAAAACTCAAAAGCAACTCCATCAGATCTTTAATGACCCCAACCACCCCATAACACTCTGATGGGGCAATGGGTCCGGAAGCAAACATGTAAAATCCACTTGTGAGATAGCCAGTCATTATTGTCCCGATCTGACAGATAAAGAGGTGGAGCAGAGTAATCCAGGGTCACACAGAAAGCTGATGTCAAACATGTGGCAGTAGCAGGGGCTGCATCCTGTCATCCTGACAGAGCCCGTGCCGAAGCACAGACTGAACGGCAGTGTTCTCCTTTACCACCAAATTCATTCAGCTTAGGAGGCATGGCCACACTGTTGTACCCAGCCTGAAGTACCCTTCCTACTTCATCAGCTCTGCCAAATGCGTAGCTTTAGACCATATCCATGGTGGAAGGACCACGGATCTTCCAAGGACCTTCTAGCCAACTCACTGCCCAGCACCAGCTACATGGTGCCCAAGGGCCCTTGGAGGTAAATGATGGTGGCTGGACAAAGTGAGTCACCCCTGTTCCCCACATATGAAGGAAGGATATGAGGGGTAGCATGCACCAGACGTTCCTGAGTGCACCCCAAAGCTCAGCTAAAAGCCCTACGTGATGAACGGCTTGACTAAAGGCGGTCTGGGCTCAAGACGTGGCTCAGCCTTGCCAAGCGGAGCCAGTCTGAGGTCTGTGTTCACACACTGCCTCACGCAAGGCATGGCAGACCTGTATGGTTTAGCACACCTGTGAGAAGGAGCCATCTTTGGGTCACCCCCACCCACACGTGATGTCCCTCTGAAGGACAGGGGCAACGTTCCCCCCAGCAGTGACTGTGGGGTACAGACTTCAAAGGTACTATCCTCGCCGAGCCTGAGGATGCATGAGGCTGAAACAATTTTTTTTTTTATTAATAGATGCTGATGGGCTTATGCAGGAGCAACAGACGCAGAGAAAGGTATAGGAACAGTTTCTACTTAAAGCTTTTAGTTACAGAATGACCTTTTCCCCCCAAATGAAATTTTTTACATGGAATTTCCCTTGTTAACATTCTCTGTGATAATTTTTAGTGGAGAATTTATCTGATTGTTCTTGAAATTTTCCATTCATCCTGCTCCAATGAATATTTCCCTATATGTTATGAAACACCATCAGAAAGAGAACGAGAAAATCTACCCTGGATTAGTGGGAATGGCAACCATCTGCACTGCTGGAAACTGACAATGAGGGTCCTATTAGAAGCTGGTAAACCAGGATTACCCGCTTCCCTGCGGTCCCCAGGCTTGGCGTGGTCACCTACTTCAGAGCTGATACTTGTCTGTCTTTGGCTTTGGGAGTATATTCTTCTGCGGAGTTATGAAATTATAAAGCTTCACTAAAAGATGCAAATTTTAATAAAAAAAAGGTTGAGTTTGAGGGAACATTTTGGGCACAGTCGAATTTTCTGATGAGAAGTATTGATGAAGGAAGCACAGAGCACATCCTATTGCTGCAGACACAGCATCTTTTTGTGCCTCCCTCTTCCAAAAATGGGGCAGAGGCATTTGGTTCAAGAAAGGAGCTGCCCTCGAGGTGCCTCCTTCCAAGTGACAAAGGACTGTCTCCAGCAAGCTGTCAGGAGATCCTGTTTATGGGCCATTGTCCGCCTCCAGTTACAGGTCATTCTCACCTCCTACCGCTGGTAACATGAGCTAGAGCTCCCCAAAGAGAGAAAGATTAGCTGACAGCCATAAAAGTCAGTCTCAGAGCATGACCTGGCCATGCTGCCTCCACCACACATGCCCTCCCTCTGGGCTCCATCACTGGGCTGCGAATCTCACAGGCTGGTCGATGTCTCAGAAGACACCACTTTTTTTCTCCTCCCTGGTCTCCAGTGAAGTTTGGCTGGTGACTTTCTGACCCCTTCAGTAGCACAGTGAGTGTCAAGACCAAAATCAACTCTCACCCTCTCCAATGAAAACAAAACAAGGCAAAGCCACCAGTTCCCTGCTCAAGGCCACAGCAGTCCTGCTGAATTTAACCCTCCCCTTTCCACCACCCCTGTGACAGCACAACAGGCTCCGCTCTGTAATAAGCTTGACTCAGCAGGCAGGAGATGCACCAGTTCCTGGGCTGAAAGGTTCTTGCACAAACTGGATCAGATGAGCCCTTTTCCAACTGGAAAGATCACTGCTTCATTGGTGAAAAACAAAACAAGCAAATAAGAAACTCTGCAGGACTCTTCCCTCCAACCGGAACCTTAATCCAGATACTTGTCTGGTTTCAGCAGTGCTGTAGAGTTGGCCCAGACTTTGCAGCAGTAAGTGTGCATTTGAAGGAAAGGAATATTCATGACCCACATGCTGATTCAGCAAGAGCATTCAGTTCTTCTGCCAGCTCTTGGAACACCAGCTTGATTAGCAAGTGCATTGGGCTGGTTGTATATTCATTAAGCAATGTTTTCACATGCCTGCTGTTACTGCAGGGACAGTGAAGTCTCAGAGAGTGAAGTGACAGAGAGAAGCAGTGTAAGACACATGGGCAGGAGTTCATGCAGTGCATTTGCAGCAGCACAGTGTAATCAGCCTCAACACTCACCCTTGTTACGCCACTGTAGGATGGGACTACACACCTAGCAAAGGTTAGGTGGAGAGAAGGACATGAAAGAGAAATCCTGGTCATGGAAGAGATGTTGAGGTAGAAGACAGATAACCTTTGGCTTGCAAAATCCAGAGACGGTAGAAGAGGTTTGAGGGCTTTCTAAGCCACCTCTCCTTTTCAAAAGGAGTCCCAGTATTTACTTGTGTTGCAAAACCATGGGACATGCAAGAAACTAGAAAACTGTAAAAAGATTAAACCACCTAATCTGCTCCCAGTTATAACGTAAACATGAATCTATAACAGGACATATACACTTCCACTGCTCAGCTCCAACACAGATGATATTTGTTTATATTTTGGGGGGACTATATGGGAAACAGAGAATTCCAGCCTTCGGAGAACTGACCAGATGAAACTGGGAAGGTCTCCAAAAGCATCTGCCGTGTCAATGGAGGGTGAAGGAGGAAGCTTGGGGAGGTTTTGGCATGCAGAGCTGATTGAGCAAGACCTCCACAGTGCTGGTGGAATATACAGTTCAAGGGCAGCACAATAGGTTTGTGGCTTCTCCCACCTGCCTAAGACCTGGCACCCAGCTTGGCAGTGGTGGAGCTGATACTCTCACGAAGGATTTGAGATGAAAACATGCAGGGTTTAACATTAAATGAGATGGTTGTTAAATGTAACTGGAATATGAACTGATGAGAAACACATTGAGGTCTAACCAGCAACAGACTCATCCATGTTGCTGTTCTTACAGTCAAGATGAAATGTTTTCAAGAAACAATCTATGCATGGTCCTGAATTTCAGCATGGAATCAGACTGTGATTTGGTAGTGTTCTGCTCTTCAGACTGGGAACATGGCTCCTACTTTGCCCCAGATGAGCTGGGCCAGCCTCTGTGGTCTCTTCAGTTGAGAAGGAGGAGTGCATAGCAGATATTTGTTAGGTGCTCCAGGCCTGCAGCCTTTGGAACTGCTCCTGAAAACTGGCAGAGATGAGTTTCTGCCATTTAAAAGTTTCATCAAAGTCTCCCTAAGATATCCAGGATCCTCCAGCTGCCTTTAGACTGACCCCCTTTGCTGTGGAATAGGCAAATGTCACTGTAAAACAAAATTCTCTCTTTACCGTCAGGTCCATCAAATTTCAGGTGTGGAGCTGAGAGCACTAAATTAGAAACATGGCACCCACTGTGGCACCTATAACCTTTTCATCAACGTTCTGTGAAGCCCATGGTATTCATAATTCTGAGCAAGGGGGCAGTGTAACTTTGATTCTAACTCTATTTCATATGGGATGAAGTCAGTTCTTCAGTCCTGCCCAAAGACCGTTGCATTCAATAACCTTACAGTCCATTAGACTGTGCAGGGCCTTTAACCAAAAGCTTATTCTTTCTTGTCCTTTACCTTGTTTTCCACTTACATGAAATATATTAAAGTGAGTTTCTGATCTCACAGCAAACCTCTGCAGTGATGCTGTCTTCTGAAGAGCATCCGTGGCCCAGAATCAAGAAGAGTCACATTGGGTATTATCGTCTCATCACACCCAGTTAGGGATGTAATTCATTAATAACCCTTCATTTCAAAATCTACCTTTTACATCTGCTCACAAAGTTAAAAATGTCATCCCAAAGCCTCTCTCCTCTTTCACAGATTACCTGGGCACCACAAAATGTGCCGGGTTTCATGCTTTTATGTGGAGCAGGGCAAAAGAGTCCTCAGGGCCTCTTCACCACCAAGGGGCTGTCCTAGAGCCCCAGAAATGTGCAACCCCAAGGGACTGGGAGACTTTGGAGCTTCAAACCATTGCTACACAATTCCTACAGCTCCTGCTTTGAAAGGCTAAGAGCATTCTGGCCAATGAACTTCAGGGGACCTGGCAACATGGGAGTCCTTGTAGACACCCATGGACTGCAGGGACTTCTGGGGAGGAGAAGAGAGGAGCTTAGGAACTGGGGTTCCTCTGGTCTCAGTTCCACAGCAGTTGATTTGCTGAAGATTTGGGACCCTGAAAGCTGAGGACTCCCCTTCCAAGACACTAGGTGAAAAACCAAGCAGGACGAGCTAGAAACATGCCAACTTTCCATCAGGTCCTTGATGAAATCCAACTGTCTCCATGGATCATTTAGCTGTGGGATCTATGGAGGTATTGTCATGGAGGGAGGTACAGATAAAACCAAGGTAAAAGAAACAAACTAACAATACCCTGTAAACAAGGAAAAAAATAATATCTGAGGATTTAAAGGGAAATAATTAGTGCTGGATCCAACTCAGGTCATTTATCTAAAATCCCACGTACCTTAGGGGCCTTCTGAAACATGTCTAGCTTTTTGTTTGTTTGTTTGTTTCCTGTTGTTTTAACCAGACTGAAGTCTACAAGACAAAGATTTGAGACACTAATAACCGTGGCTGATTTCTGCCTGGATTTGTTTCAGCCCTCTGTCGCTTAATGCTAACCAGCAAAATGAAAAATAATTAATAACACTCAAAATTCTCCACACTAAGCGCGAAGTGCTATTGTTCCCTTCACATTCCTCGCGCTGATTCTGCAGGGCCCCAACCCAACAAAGCAATCAAATACATGTGTGACACTGACAGCCTGACTAGCAGCTTTGGCTCCAAGGAGCTCAAGGCTAGTATTTCATCCAAAAAGGTGCTGGGCTATTAGTTGACGAACTGTATGGACATCTTGAACAGGTTCTTGTCTTATGGTATGACCATTTGTGACTTGCTATTTTATGTGAGCTTCCATGTTTTCAAAGCTGGCCTTGATAACCCGGCCCTGAAGCTTTAGATGAGCTTCCAAAATAGTTTCAAGGAGGGTATTGGTTGATGCAGAAAGGGTTGTGGGGTCTTCTGCAAAGTTTCTTTTAGGCTGTGTCCACATGGGTAAATCAAACAGCACCTGCAATTATTCCCAGTCACGAGAGCTCCCTTCTCCAAATGGTTTAATTTTTAAGATGCTCTTGGCACCATTCAGGTCTGGGCCACCAGACCATGTCACGGACACCTCCCAGGCACAACTCAGGAGGTATCACAAGCCAGGGACTCCAAACTGCCTGTTTGGAAGCAGCCACCTGCTTTTGGATGGCAAGAAGGAACTGCAATACGGACACAAGCCCTTCGTTCCTGTTTGGCCTCAGGGCTGGAGATCAGCACTGGGCACGTTTAATTTGCTTGTATAGACCCGGTGACTAAATCGCTCTCTTACCCTCTCCATTACCCAGTGGGAACATATCATGTGGCAGAGATGTTTATAAACCTTCATCCATCTGGAAGTCATTATCTCAAAATGAGGTTTATTTGAAGAAATTGTATTAAATGATTACATGTTATTTTTGCCTCGGCTAGAAAGCAAACTGTTGTACCATTGCTGAGAGCCTCTCTTTGGACAAGATTTGTTTTAATATTTTATCTAGACTATCAGCATCAGGGTATGGCAGTTAATTTGGCTGCCTTGCTACAGTTGTCTGGTGGTCGGACATAATTTATTAAGAGTTTGACTCTTTATTTAGGTTTATTTATTACTGTTTCTCTTCTCCATCTTCTGTTAGGTCTGTATACTACCCCTCTAAATTGTATCTTTATTTACTTTTTGCATTTTGCAGGGAAGATTTGAAACACATATTGAAGTCCAGAAAAGAAAGAGAACAAGACTGCTAAAAAAATGTGCCAGATAGGTTGCCAAAATATTGTCACTTGTGTTGTGTACTGGGAAAAAGCTGGACTAGACAGTTGTGGGACTGATTCTTTTCCCAGTGAAAAGAAAATGGGGAAAAAACCCAGGGAGGACTAAAGCTGAGCACTGACCTTCGGCAAATGCATAGATTTGCAGTCCAAGGTTGATTTCTACGAACATGCAATCTTACTGCAGCCTCCACACAACTGATGGATAATTCATGAATGAGCAAGGGCATGCCTTTAAAGGGAAAAATAACTGCTTGATTTAGATATAACTAGTGGAAAGTCAGATGATTCCCTGCCTTTATGTTCAGATCTGGCTTGCTGCCTTACACATGCTGCCTCTGCAGCCTGTCCTTTCCAACTCATCTGTGCCACCAAACCTTTGTGTGGGAACCTCTTTTCCTCTGATCTTGAAAAAACGCCATCCCATCCTGCTGATATTCATCCTGAGCAAGTATCTCTTTGATCATGTCTCTTCCTCCCCAAGCAGCTCTCCTCAGATTCCCCCATCTGTGCTGCATCCAGCGTGAGCTGCTTCTCCTTGTTTTCAAAGGCTGTCATCCCTCAGTCAGCGTCAGGCGTTTCCCAATGCCAGGTTTTCCATCTGCTGCCCATTTCAGGTTTCTCAGGCGTATGTCTCTTTCTTGGCCAGAGCCTGGATTCATCAAGGCTCATGAGCAAATGAAGTCCAGAAGAGGGTACTGCTCAAGTGCTTTGACATCTGGGGCTGTGGGATCCTTCACACCCCTCTTGGGTTGCTTCTCAAGAAGGTAAAAGGGAAAGTGTTTGGGGCCCACGTAGCAAAGGGGCACCATGAGTGAGTGTGAACATGAGGTCCAAGACATGAAAAAGTTGTGAAGCGATTGACCTACTGATAGTAGTTTAAAACCATAATGTGCTTCCTTTCTGTGTATCATTACTCCCCACTACAAATTTGACCGGTACGATCACTTTGTAGCAGAGCTTTTTTTTTTTTTTTTTCTTTCACCAAAGGTTGGAAGATCAAGAAATATTTCCCTTTTTTCCCTGTGCATTACAAATCTCACCCTGGGATCGCCAGAACCAGTGGTGTTCTCCCCTTTGGACAGGGACCATGTCCCTCTGCTCTGTTTGTATTGTGACCAGCACAGTGGACAACTTCTGCCATATCCAAAAGCAAACTACAATCATTTGCTTTTCTATACTGTGGCCACATTCCCACTGCCCCTTGGCAATTCCTTAACTCTTTAAACCCATTTAACAAGCAGGATAAATGTCAGCCAGATCCTATGATTTGTATACTTTCAAAGTTTCCAAGCTCGTCCTTATCAGCTTAATTTTTCTCTTTATTTTTCTTGCTAATGACATATTTAGAAAGGAATTCCATATTCTGGCGAGTTTAGAGGCATTTATTAATTACATCCTGCTCTTTGTTTATTAATGAGCCTGGGTTCTCGGTTTCCCCTGTTATAATTGTAGAGGGCTTTTGTTCCCCTTTAGCCCTTGCACACTTAACATTAGCTCATAAACATTTCCTTTCCTATGCCCAGCGATTCTCACTATTAGTTTAATTGACCACTGGCTCATCTCGAGTAGGGAACTGACTCATTGTGCACTACAGCTGTCAGCAAGTCAACTAATTGATAATACGCTCGCTGGGGCCAAGCCCAGGACAGCTTGAGATACATAAAAAGAAAGTCGAGACCAGATTTCTCCTGTGTGTTTGCACAGCACCTAGCACAGCGCAGGCCAGAGCTGCCCCAAAGTTCCTAGGTGTTACCACAACAGAAATAATAAGAAATAATAATAAAGAGTGGAGGTGATGTATGAAAAAGATGGAGAAATGTTTCCACACACAGTCTAGTTGCTTCCATTTTCTGAGTGTTCAGATGACCTATTTTCCACGACGCTGCAAATCCATCTAATGAAAACCCCAGTCGTACTTGAGAAATGTATTCTTTTACTAAAAAAAATAAAAAACAAATTGATGAAGATGTCAGAACAAGGTCAGCATTCTTGGGATGATGGGCACTGAGGGAGCTCTTGTGAAGTGAATACTAAGAGATGAAAAAGGCCAGCACTGTCCTAGACCAGGAGTCCCTTTGGTGACCAGTAGAGCTAACCACGCTGCCCAGAAGCCTGCAACAGAGGAAACTGGTCACAAACTGGTGATGAAGCCACCCCTTCAGCACATAAACAATGCATTCAAACATATGCCCAGTGTTGGATGGTACAGGGCAACGATGTCCATGAGGTTACAATTAAGCATGCTCCAAAGCCCTTTGCTGATGCCAAAGGTGTTGCAGCCCCTGTGAGATGAAGCCATGTGTGCCCTGTTCATCAGTGAGGTGGGATGGACCCATGCTTCCCTGCACAAGAGCACAAAGCCTAAGCCTAATGCAAGTCCTTATCTTCCTCACCATCAGGAGGACAATTTGGAAGTCAGAGTCAGATCTCATGTTGGGGCAGTTTACACTAAGGCTGGCTCTGTACCTCTTCAAGAAGAGCTGAGTAAATTAATTTTGGAGGATCTTGGGATGTCAGCAGAGAGCCGGCCTACAACTCTGGGGTCCCAGGGTGAAAATGGGGAGAGAACCAGTGAATCTGTCATCTGCCTTTGACAGTCTTTCCTCTCAGTCCTTCCTGGCCCTCTGGCCCCCTCCAGCTGTGTCACGTCTTACTCATTGCGCTTCAGACCCAGAAAATGAGCTCCTACATCAGGTTCCTCCACCATCAGGCTGGAGCAGCCCAAGAAAGCCCCTTGTGCAGCCCAAAACATGTCCTCATTGCACCACAGGAGCTAGGAGACTGTCTGACACATCAGAGGAGAGAGGCTGCTCTTCTACCTGGGTTTTTTTTTTTCCCTTGGCTGTGAGCTTCCTCTTTTAGACTACCCCTTAGATTTATTGTACTTTTGCACTTCTGAGCACCTGGAAAGTGTTTTTGTCCCATTAATTTTGACTTGGAAGTTTCAATGTTTCCCAGAAGAGAAATAAATCACTCAAGCTGGGAAGACGCGCCCCACACAACCTCCTCCCTTGTCTGGGTCGTCGTGTCCCCTCCCCACCCCCCACCCCACCCCCCCCGGGTCTCCTGCCTTCCACTTTCTTTTCCTTCCTACTGTTCCCTTCCCCCTCTTCCAAGAAACAAATGGGCCACACAAAGTATGAGCTTTACATACCAGAAGCAACGAGGCAATCCTATTTGTCCAAACATCATTTTGCTGAGCACCTAAATAAAGCTCTCGGCACCCCAGCACATTTCCCATTGCTGCAGATGAAGACTGTGGTTCCAGGAAAGAAGGCAGCCAGCCAGAGGAGTCTCATGCCTGCAGGAGTATGCTTCCACTTCTAGAACACTTGGTCCCCAGAAGCCTGAAACACCTCTGGATGGTCAATATTGGGCTGAAGTTGCATTTCCGTAAGGTCTTCTCCCCAAAGGTGACTCTTCTAACCCGAAGGTCTCAAGACTCTCTCCATTGCAGCAGTACTTCTCACACTCTCCCAGCTTGCTTCCTAGCTTGTTATTGTCCTCCTTGCAATGAAGCAACCTACAGTAGCACTCACTGGTCTTCCTGAGCAGGTGGCATACCCCAAAGTAGGCCTTCCCCATTTCATCAGGCACAGGGACACAGAAATGGAATATGTGTATTTTTGGTTTCTGTGGTCAAACTCATGCCCCTGCCACAATCCTCCAAGAACATTGATTCCTTGCTAAAATCCTGCTGTGTAAGTTGAACACTGCTGATGTCTTCTGCCAGGTTCACTCCTGCTCTGCACTGGGGCCATTATTCCTTTGCTTTAGGATATTCACGAAAGATTCAATGATTAGGATTTTGTAATAACCTCCCTTCCCTCACCACCTGGACAACTCATTCAGTTTTCCTCCAATGATAAGCACGCGATGGACAAATTAGATACACTTGGCACTAAAGGAAGTGCTTCAAAATCCATGAAATGTTTGTCTAATCAAGACTTTTTTAAAAATAATTAAAAAAAAGGTTTATTTTTAAGATAGCCTCAGTCCCCAGATTCAGACCTGGTTTAAGGTTTTCCACAATTTGCTTCTCCTCCATTCAGTACAGAAAATACAGTGAGGGAACCACTTGTAGGTTTACTTTACCGTTTTACTATGTAACCTTTTCCTTTTCCCCTGGAAATTAGATTTACATGGTCGTTCAGTGTGTCCCCCACAGATTTCTCCACCTGTTGATTTTTCAACCAGCTTTGACGGAAAGCTGATGGTCTCCAAAGAAGTTATGTTCCCATTTCAACATTAAAATAAAGATTCAGAGAAAGGAGTGATTTCAATCTAAACACTTTGTTCTTCTATTTTTATCCTATTAGCTGGTTTCTACAGGGCGGATGAGGTACATAGCAGATTGTGGTAAACAAACTGCACAAAAACCCCTAGGGAATTCTAAAGGTGCAACAGAAAACAATGGACAACCTTAAAATAAATCAGTTTAACAAGCCATCAGCTTTGAGACATAAATCCATAGCGACCAGACTCTGCTTGCTGCCATTCTTTGTTCTTCCAGTTTCTGTCTGAATTTGAGCCCACTCTGCTAGAAAGGTAAATCCCTCTGACATTTCCAGGCTGTGTAGAAACATAGAAAGTATTGGAAATTCTTCCAGAAAGCACATTTTCACACTGTTTCCAGTTGTGTTTTGCATGCTGCAGTCCCTAGATGCAGTGTGTGCCATCACAAACAGGGGGAAAACCATATGAAAATGGTACTCAGCCCAGCACAGAGGCCAGAGCAACCAGTGCCAGGTGTGTTGGTACTGTGAAAGTCACTGGTAGTGGCTTTCAAACCACCACCTGTCCTGATGGTGACATCTGTAAAAAAAAGTAGGACACTTCCAGTTAGATTGGAGGTTTGGATTGCTTGGTGATGTCATCAAGAGCATATTTACGACATAACTCATCTCAGTCTAGACTTTGCCAGTAAGTTAAACTAATTGCATCAAAAAGTGCCTGTTTCTCTCCCTCATGCTAAACATAAAAGTAATGAAAGTAAATGAAACTGAAAAAACGACATCATTCTGGTAAGGAAATTGTAAAGAACCCAAGTCTTCTCACTTTATTCCCTGCTGTTCTTGAGAAGTTACAGCATGGCATTCAAGACCATCAGAAAAAAACGTCTTGTTCAGTTCCAGAAGTGCGTCTGAACAGAACCTCATTTTAGGCCTGTCTTGACTGAAAGTATTTCCTGGGGGAAAACCAGCCTAGGAGAGCAAAAAAGCAGGCAAGTGTGTTTTATAAAACAAGACAAGCTTGAGTGCTCTACCTGCAGTGCCGTGAAGCTGCATGGAGGATGTTCAGTTCCAGAGGGACATGGGGAGTGCGGTAGGTTGCATGTCAACAGGGGTGCTATAATAACACTACTTACACACTACATTGCTAAGGAGAGCCACTTGGGAAAGCATCATAAATAACACGACTACTTAATAGCTCTGTAGTGCCTTTCATCCAAACATCTCCAAACACTGCACACACATTTGTTAGAACTGCCGCTAACCCCAGGCAAAGTCATGCTATCTTTGCCGTGTGGCAGATAAGGAAATTGAGGTTACATTATTCCCAGGAGCTTGTGACAAAGGCCAGAGTGACAGCCAAGAGTCCTGCCACCTACTCCCCTTTGCCCTAAGGGAGCAATGGAAAATAATGGAAATGGAGGTCTGAGTCCATGGTAACCCCACACTCAAGTCAAGGGGCACTCCAGTGGTGGTTTCTTTCGTTCCTCCACCACAGCTAAGTCAAGTGACAATGTAGGGGATAAAATGGAAGATGATAGGAGAAAAAGTAATGAAGTGGCATAATAGAAACATGGTCAGCTCAATGCATGGTAAATTTATAAACACTTGGAGCTGGTAAATATGATCCCAGGCCTACAGAACACAAACACCTTCCTAGGTTGGAAGCGAGTGGGGGGATACCCTAGGGCATCAGCTTTCACTAAGATGTCTAAAAGCAAATAGATGAGCCCTTGATTTCTGAACTATGTGACTGAAGTCTGCTGTAGTGCAAAGAAGAGGCAGGTCTGACACACAGATCGTTGTCAAACCCAGCTTTTTGCCCTGGTACTGGATGAATAATGCCAGGGTGAGGCTGGTCCTTTCCACAGACTGTAGCAGGCATTTCGATGGCGAACTCAGATGTCAACCGCTACGCTGGAGGCACCTAAATCTGGGGAGAAGACTCCTACGTTTCACAGAAGAGACAGAGCTGGGATTAAATTGTTTAGACCTATCCATATCTCATGTGTTAGAGCAGGGAACAGAAATAACATCAGATGCAAGGGCAAACATGGGAGGCATGTAGGGGCAGCTTTAGCATGAGGTGCCTTCATGGAGGTATCACCAAATGCGCTGGGTGCCTGAGCTTCCATTATATGAGGACCCAGTCAAAAAGTCTGTGGAGCTCAGACAGCTATTCACCTGGAGCAGGATGCAGTTGAGCAGCAAGGTGTCATGTGAGATGCCTTCAAACCACCTGGCCTGGGCTCCAGCTGGCGCTGCAGAAGGGCAATAGTCTTTCATAACCTTCTGGTTGCATTTGTAGGGTTAATCAGGAATCTTAGACACTCTAGGTAGTAAAGCACCACTAAGTGCTTATGTTTAACAAACTGGGTATCATCTGCAGGAGTGGTTGCCTAAATAGATCTCCACTAACTACAAAGGCAGAATGGACATCACAGAGATACTCGGTTTTACATATCTAGGTCTGAATTACACCATACCCCTCAAAACTTCATGAATTTTATACAGGTTTATGAGTCCCTTATGCCAATAGCTGGCAGGATCCAAGTGCCCACACCTGGGACACTCTGAACTAAGCAGTAGGTTGGCACCAGTT
Organism: Falco rusticolus; assembly: GCF_015220075.1. Lineage (NCBI taxonomy): Eukaryota > Metazoa > Chordata > Aves > Falconiformes > Falconidae > Falco > Falco rusticolus. Next base: position 3,144,353 of record NC_051188.1, on the reverse strand, counting down.
TGTGACAATGACAAAACCTTTATTAAAGTGTTGTGAGCTGCAAAGAAGCCTTGGCTTCCACAGACACCACTAGGAATTGAGAGAAACTCTTTCCAGCTCCCAGGATAAGGCCTATCCATGAGGGACAGCCCTTGCCTTTGTCCAATAGCAATGCCAACACCTGAGTGAGCAAAGACCCACGAACACAGATCCATTTGCTTCAAAGCCACGACAGTCCTCTCTTCGCAAGCCCCTACTGCAATGAAACAGTCTGTTGACTCTAAGTTGTTGGGTTTTATAATGAAAAAAAGGAGGAATTCAGATTGTCATGTTTTCTGACCTATAGCTAGCAACACATAACCCCCACTCTCCCTTTGCAACTCTAAAGCGTTGGTGTTAGTGTAACTTAAGATGCTGAGGAAGCTATTCCTCACAAATATTATGATGGGGTTGTCATGTTTCAGTCCATGTGGAGTGATATACGGACTGAACAACAAACCAACCTGCTGGGACCCAGCCCCGAAAGATGAGTCTGCCTCTCACAGTCTACTCTGCACATGCTGGGGGTTATTCCTTCAAAGCAGCTCCTCTGGGAACCATGAGGGAGGAGGGAATGAGGCATAAGAGGAACAGACAGTCCTCCCCCAGGGATGCAATGACCCATTACCACTCACTGTAAAACAAGTAGTAAAGGATGGTTGATGGTCTCTTTGGCTGAAGATGCTCTGCCCAAAAGAAGAAAAAAAGGAGAGTGAGGCATGGGTTGGTTTGTGTACAACTTTTTTTTTTCACTTGGGAGTCAAAAGGGGCTTCCCCCCACTGCTTTTTACTAAATAGTATGGGATTTCAGGGGCTATTCTGGTCCTCCTGCACTCACCCCAACTCAGGTAGACAGTGCCTGGTGTTCACTCTGTCTGTATAAAGAGAAGTCAAACAGCCTAGAGGAGCCCTACTGACAATTTTACACATTTCAGACACAAAAAGAGCTCCAGCATCTCTTAAAAACAAAGACACCTGCTTTAATTATGTCCATGTCCAAGCCCAGGGGAGTTTTACGGGAATGTCTCCCACTAAGAAACAACTGTAACACCAAAACTCCCCCCACCCCCCCACCCCCCCGACTTTGGATATCAGCTCTTCCAAGGCTGGCTACAAACCTGTGGCCTTATCCAACTTCTTTTTACGTTTATAGAAATTAAGGAAGGAAGAAAACTCCTAAAGCCCATTTGGTTGTCTCCTTCCTCCTCTCAGGGAAGGTTCCCATCCCTGGAGTTTATTTCTGCTCTCTAGGACTGGTCTTTTGATTTGGCAACTCACAGATCACGGCCAGCCTGCCAAACACCACAGTGGACTCCTCTGTGCAGGTCCAGAGCAGACAGCTTGAGGAGCTACCATGAAGGTCCCATAACACTGAAATCTGGTCCAGCCAGACCTCCTGTCTCCTGGACAGCAGTGTGGGATATAGGACAGACCAAGCTGTAACAGGACTCAACAGGTCCATCACTGCCTCTGCTTGGTGCATATAGAGAGGAGTCCTCTCCTCCCACCTCAAGGTACGATGGCATCCCTCGGTAGCAGCTCAAGCCTGCCTGGAAGACGCACAGTGTCATGGAGTATCTTCCCATTTCCAGGTAGAGTGAGCCACCAAACTCTTTTCTAGGATCCCAGGACCACCATGAATGCATTTCAGCAGGCACCCCAATCAGGTCAAGGCTGCTGGTGATGTAAAGATGCACAAAAGGCTGTGGTCCCTCTCCCCATGGCTCAGGCATTCCTCTGGCTGCTGGTGCCTTTGAGCTGCAAAATTAACTCCCATGAGAGTGTGCCAAAACCAGAGCATTTGTGCAACAGGCTTCTCCATGATCACGTTTTCTCCAGAGGCATGAGGCATACATGCCTGGGGACTCTGTTGCTGTGGGAACCTTAAGAAACCAGCAATGTCCAGTCTCTCTTAACCTTGTCTTGTGGCACATTACAGTTGGTGTGTTGGTACTGACATGCTATAGGATAGTTAGGGTGGTGTTTTGGGGGTGAAGAGTAAAGAACAATTGTTCTTTGTACTGGACCCCTTGAAAAGTTGTCTGTTAAAGCAGGGGACTGAACTCAGTGATGTTCCTTTCCAAGTTTCAATCTCCTGTACCAAGTTTCTCTGCCTCCTTCTACCACTATGGCCACCACATTCATTGCACATGCCTTCTCAAAGCACCCACTGCCATTGACGAGCCTTTACTGAGAGCCTTCCAGGGCTAAGTCTAATATGTCTTGCCCCAGGGGAAGGGGGAAGACCAACCCACAACAATTCTTACTGGGAATTTGTTTTTCCAGCTGCTTCCAGCATGGCAGAACAATCCCACCTCCACAGCTTCCCTTGCAACTGATATTTTCTGTGCCATATGGACAAGAAAATATCTGCCAAGAAAATAATTAGGCACTGACACGAAGGCAGCCCTGCAGGGAACATTTATATCTACATGGAAAGGCTCCAGATCCAGATGAGAGATGAATCTAATTCCCACCTCAGAGAGAGGTGCTGCTTGCAACCCTTTCCCAGGCCATACTCAGAAGCCTACAGTTCCCTGCTGTGCCAAGGCACAGCACCCCAATGCTCCTTTGATGTACCTGTTATTTATTGCCTACAGAAGAGTGTAGGAGCTACAGCTGATTTCAAGGCCCTCAGCATCTAAGCAACATGTGGTCACACATTAAGAGAACCCTGATGTCTTGAAAGGTTTACGGTTCAAGCAAATGTCACAGGCAAAGGGCAAAAGTAGACAATGTGGAGGGCAGGGCAGGGCTTCCCCATCCCCTCTGCAGATAAGTCTCCATTTCTCAGAATCTTGCCCCATTTGTCTGCTGACTCCGCTTTCATTGCCTGACCCCTGGTGAAATTAGAGACCCAACTGGATTCCCCAAAGTCTACCCTGTTGGCCAAGCAAACCTGCTCTCAAAGTCAGACTCACTCACACAAGCAGGAGTCCCAGGAGGGAGAGAGTCCATGATTTGCTCACCCGCTCCTGTGGTCTGGACAAAGAGGACCTGTGGGGGACAAAGTGGACCATACCCCTATACCATGAAAGGGACCCCAAAGTTGGCTCTTCCTCAGCAGCAGTGTGGTACATGGGCACGGCCAGTTCAAAGCTTCTCAGTGGCACAGGCAATATTGAGTTCTGGTGCCCTTTGGAAGAAGCTGCCCCAAGCCAGAGAAGGAAACAGCTATGGGGACAGGCAAGGGGGGGCTACAGGAGGAGGAAACCTGAGGGCACAGCAGCTGGAGCACAAGATATTTTTTTTTTACCATCAGGAGCCTGTTGCCATTGGGAAGTGCCTACTGAGTTGACTGGCAGAGAAGCTCCCTGTGACTTCTCTCATTCATGGGATGGACCACAGACCAAGCACCCTGACCCTCCCTGGTGTCTAAGCTGGTCAAACCCATAAACCTGTCTCTCCACCACAATACAGCCAGAAGTACTCAAGGACACACAGAGATACTACATCTCCATGTGAGGACCTCTTTTCCCCCAGCTGTCACAGCAGAGATTACCAGCATCCACAGCATCTCTTGCCCACACCATTCAGTCTGCAGTTGTTTATATAATTATTTTTTTTTCATAGAAATCGCCACTGCCACCCTGAAGCAAGCACAAAAGGAATTACAGAAAAATCAAACAGTGTTGTGGGCTCTAACTCCTTCTTCTGCAGAAATAGTATATTTCAAAGGGAAAATATAGGTACAGCAACTCCACTGCTGAGAGATAGAGGGCTGCAATTCCTCTTTGCTTCCAGGGTTTGAAGAAGGTGGGAGTGATTTGTGGCACCCTAAGAAGACAAAGTTTGTACAGTCACTCTTGAAGCATGTGGGAGGGAGTATATATCTGTCTGACGGTCTGTCTGCTTTTCCTCCAGCAATTTTTGAGCCCCTTCACAAATTTCCGGCTAATTTGACAGAAAAGCAGAAATCTCCTAAGTACTTGAGTTCCAACATGTTTTGTGAAGAAGGGAGGGAGAGGGGGAGACAATATAAATGTCCCCACTGAGGAAAAGCAGGTATATGGTTTCTGTCCTTATTAGACCCTAGAAGATCTACATGGGAGAAGCTGTGAACATCCCAAACACTGTAAAAGCTTCAGCAAGGTTCATAGCTAGTAGACACTGAAGACCTCAAAACAGAAAACAGAAATCCTTTTAAATCAGGGTGCATTGCTACTCATTGCTCAAAGTACCGCAATCCTTGCAGAGACCAGGAGTCCCCAGCACTGGTTGCAACGGGTTGCGCAAGTCCTACATGTCTCCTTGGCTGGCATTACAGGTTTATCATATCTCCTCTTGCTCTTATGCTTCCTCTTTACAAGTCAGTGTCATTTTAATCTCCTCCTGCCAGTACCTCCCTCCGCAGGAGCTCTCTGCCTCCTCCTACCCACCACCCCTCTGCCAACCCCGGCTTTATCACTGGAGTCTGGCGGGACAATGCCAGAACAAATTTGCACTTGTATCTCCTGCTGTTTGTTATGATGGCTTGGTGTGTTTCTCCTGCTGGAGAGTTCATTTAAATTCTTATATTTCCAGCCAAGCCTTTGTAGATGAGCAAATCCATGTGTCCTTTCTTTTTCCCCTTGGAGCACTCCAAGCTTTTCTGGTCCTGCCCCAGCCATGGTGTCCAAGTCATGCCTGCTCTGTGAAGGTACAGGGAAGATTTGTGTCATGTGTGTCTACAAGGTCAAATTCTCAAACCCCGTGGGCTTCTACATATCATTATCCCAAGGTTTTTGGCTTCCTCTCTCCCATTTTTCAACATAATTAACTCTTTCTTCCACTCTGCAAATACATTAACTGGTGATCCACCAGAAAAATAATCCCATACCATGCTGTTGAGAAGTTGCTGGCATTTGAGACATTAAAATAGATCGTTTCACCCAGGAGGACAAACAATGCAAACAAGCCAATTCTTATTTTTTGGTAGGATGGTGACTGCTTGTAGCAAATAACCACAAATATAAATTACATGAACAAACAAACAAAAGGAACAGTCTTCTGTAATGTATCCCCAGGTCTGCATGCATTTGTGGTTTGTGCCCCCAAATCCCTGTTTCTCTGTCTTCCCTTAGCCTATATCTCTAATACGTTTCCATTAGCTGGAGAAAATGGGGAAGGAGGTGAGACGGCACCTGTATGAAAAAAACAAGCAGAAATCCTGAAACAAGCACATGTAGACAGAATTGAATCACCCTGCTGTACAGTTTTGCTTGTGGAGAGTGATATCACGGTTTTCCAAAAGCCACGCAGAGAGCATGTTGCCGGTAGAGTGGTGCCCTTTACTGGGAAAAAAGCATCAGAAACCTTATTCACTTGTTGGGTGTTTCATTGAGGTAACCATGCTGCATTTTGCTGTCCTTAAGACAGGAGAGACATTAATTATTCCTTTCCCTGAGCTGAAAAATGGCCACTTGAGCAACTGAAGCCTTTATCTATGTCTGTCACTGCCTTAGAGCTACTGTTCATGCTCTTAACCTGATGCTTTCTAACTGGCTGTAGACCACAAAACTCCATCCTTCCAACAGCAGCGCACTGGGTGAAACCCAGCCCTAGTTAATACACGCTGACAAGCACAAGCAGTTGAAAGAGCCCGATCCTGGCCTGGTCCAGGGCTGAATTTCAGACAGAGTCAGACTTCTGGAGATTACACACAAACAAGGGTCATAGCATGCGGGCACTGCTCAGCCCTCAACATGGATCACATGGAAAAACCTCCACAGATGCAAAATACTGCCACTGGGAGTATTTTCTATTAAATTAATGTCAGGCTGAATCAGCTGGGATAGCTCAGAGATTCCGTAGGAAAACACATGGGATGCTCATCACCAGGGCAAGTGTGGGGAGCACATCCTTTCCAGGGATCACAGGGGCACACCATGCCTAATTTCTGCTTCCAGCACAGGCAGGGAGGATCATAGACCCCCCTCATCTGCCCCTTCCCACTCCCTCACCCAACAGAGAAGATACTTGTATTTTAGCATGAAAACTATGCGGCTCCATGGCATGCTGCCAAGACACCCAGGCAAACCTCCCTGCCAGGATGGGCAGCCTCTGTGCTGCATTCCAGCGGAGGAAAGCATCCTGGTAATGACACCGAGCTCTTGCTAAGCCAAAACGTGTAACAGGAGTCTCTGGGGGGAAGCGCCAATTTATCAGTCTAACTGGACTGGAAATTCCGTTTCGGCAGGATCTGTTCACTCTCGAACATGTGCAGGGCAGCCTGAGGAATGAGCAATGAACATGATATCTCTTTTATGTCTGCCGTGGCAGATGGCCTTATAGTAGTAATAGTAGTAGTAGTAGTAGTAGTAGTAGTAGTAATAGCAATAATAATAATAGCAAAAATAATAATAGCAATAATAATAATAGCTTATTATTATTTTTATTATTATTATTTTAAAAACCTGCCCAGTGACTTCGCACCAGTCTTCCTGGATCTAAAACACAGATGTGAAACACTATGAGACATTTGTACTATTTACCCTTGAAATGCCTGTATCCTGCCTCAGTTTACTTCAGGGTTAATTGATCGATCTCTGAGATGCTGTAATGTTTGAACAGCAAATTGTGTAAACACTGCAAGTCATTCCCATGAGGGTGCACCTGAAAGACCCTGGTCCCCTATAACTAGGTTTTCTGATGTCTAGCAAAGGTTGTGCTCATCCCTCAGCTCCTTTCTTCCACTGAGGATTAGCAGGATTTCTTTCTTTTGCCTGCTTGGGTTCACAAAAAAATATTGGAAATTCCCTCTCTCTCTGGCTTAAACTGGCCAACATCCTTAATGTCTTTTGAAGAGATAAACAGACACAGGCATGTGCAGAACATGATCATATAAGTTGTGCTTTCTTAGAGAGCCAAGTAGAAAACAAGCCAAGTGACTTCAACCCAAAATGCACTTAGAAAATAAATCTTTGTGAAGGTGATCACAGTGGTGAGGATTGAGCGGGTGCAAGGAGAAACAGGCTGTGAGGGTAGCTGTAATTCTTGGGTAAATTAAAATAAACAGAGATGCAAATATAGGTGGTATCAGTCATAAGGATTGCAGAGTCTCAGCCAAAGCGTTTGCACACTGAGAGAAGCATTTGACTTTAGAGGATTAAAATTGCTACTGGTCGTTCAGGGTAAATCACCCTGGGTACAGCCATCCTGCAGCACTGGAACACAGAAACCACAGCAGAGCTGTGCTGGTAACAGACCAGAGAGTAGGGGCAGGGCTGTAAAGAAGAGAAGAAACCAAGGCACCTTCTTTCTGTCAAGACCCCCATGTTGTCCCTGAGAGCGGTATGGCTGAGTCCCACCTCCCAAACTCGGATGGGGAGTGAGGGTTTAGTCAAGAATTTAGCACAAGAGTTGGCCTAACAGATGTAGGACCTAGAGAGATAGTGATGGGTGCCGTAATAAGTCTCATCTGAAGTGCGCTTGGTGCTCCCCATCGGATGCCTGACATGGACCCAAGAGGTTGTGTCCACCTGGGGCTGCAATGGGGTTGCATTCACCCAAGGGAGGGATGGAGAAAGCACAGGGAGAGAACTACAAACCCCACTGAAATCCATCAGGAGGCCTACAGAAATGTCGAACTCCCCCAGCACACGGCCATCAGGGGGTCGGGGAGCATTAGCTGCACAGCCCAGGTTGAGGAGAGGTCAGCTACAGGCACTTGCCATATTGAAAAAGGATTTGCAGCTGAAGGCAGGGCTGACTGCAGAGCTCCCCTCCAGGACCACTTGCAGAATGAACATAATTGCTTGAGCACTTAAGAAAATAGAGATCCATCTTTCCATGCAAGTGAGCCTGCTGCTGGGACAGGAAAGCTCGGGGAAGCAGTGGAATACGTATCGGTGCTTTGCAAAGCAGAGATAAACCCACCAGCAAGGAGGGAGCAAAGAAAGAGAGCTTCGGCAAGCCTTTGCACATCAAATGAACAGTGCATCCCCTGATGAGTGAGGGTGATGGGAAGTAGATCGATGGGCAAACACTCCAAACAGTAGCGTTCATCTCTCATAATAAGGCAGCAAAACTGCTCTCGTTTCCTGTAATCTGATAACCCACCAGAGGAAGGGGGAAAATGCCTTTAAATGGTGATTATACTTTCTGTCATGGTGTTTCCTGATAAAGTGGCCCCCCAACCCAGTGTTATTATCGGTCATGACTACTACAGCAGCATCCTGAGGCTCCCATGGAGATGATTACCTTCAGAAGGAGACCTTTGCTGTCCTGAAGGATCTGCAGGACCCTCATGGGAGTGAGGAGAGAGGTGAAATGAGTGGTTCAAGGCCTCCCAGCTGGGACTAAGATCAAATCCAGCTACTCCTTGGATTATGTGAGCACCATGCAATCATAGCAGTGTCTGCTGGTGGGAACTTGGAGAGGTCTGTAACCCAACCTCCTGCTCAAAGCTGGACCACTACCAGCTTCCAGACAAAAAAAACAGCTCAAAAACTGGCATAGTCATCATAACAAACTGAAAGTGAAGATCTGAAAAACACGACCATCGAAGCTGTATGTTATTGTATAATCTCATGAACATCAAGTCAAGTGCTGGTAAGGACCTGAGATGTTTTTGACCCATCCAGGCTCTGCTATATTGGTGTTTCCTCCCAGTTGCTTCCTGGGCTGGACATTTCATTCCATTTTGGTTCCTCCTTTCACTGCTAATGTGTGGAAGCAATAACAATGCTCAGGACTTGTTTTTTTTACCTCCATCGTTGTGATGGGCCGTTGTAATGCTGCTTCTCCACCGAGCAAAATGCATGTCTATGGCCGTTGTTAGCATTGCTGCCATTTATACTGCAGATGTATCTAAGGGCCCAGCACTGGGTCAAGTGAGTCTTGTGCTAGGCCCTATAAAAGAGAATCCTTCCCCAAACAGGCACTGTATGACACCAGCAGGTGACCAGCACCTCATTCCTGTCCTGAAGGACTAACCCCAGATTTGCTCCATGCTCTGCAGTGCCTCTGATCAGCAGTCCCCACACGGCACCGTGGCTTGACCCTCTCTCATTCATCCTTCCTCACCAGAGAAGTGTGTTCGGGTGGGAACTTTCCATCACCTTCGATCATACGAACACAAAAGAAGCTGAGATCCTAGCTGCACCCACAAACACATCACTGGAAATGAAGATGAATTACGGAGACTGAGGTGCTGCGTGGCAAAGCTGGGTAGTTGAGGTAGGCACCATCGCAGCTGGGACACGTTGACCTCTGCTGGACAGAAGAGCAGCAGCTATCCCAAGGTGCCTGTAGCATTCGTGTACCTGCCCAACTCCTTACAGCTGAGCTGGAGTGGGAGACCTGATCCTGTTCCTGCTCTGCTTTTTGCCTTCCCTAAGTGGTGAATTCCTCAGAAGCAGGACTGGCTAGCCTAGCCATAAATCTGTCTCCCCTGGAGCAAGGGAAATGGTAGAGCAAGCAGGATGAGGGAAGATGTCGTGGGTGCTCCAGAATAATCATTAAAGAAAACCCCATATCCCTTCTCAAAATTAAAAGGGAATGAAAGAATGAGGTCCATAAAACTCCCCTTTTACAGCTCATATCATAGAGACACAGGTCTAATCAGGTTTCTGATTAATTAGGTACGTAATGGGTGACTGCTTCAGACAATGTGCAGGGACAGCTAATACAGCAAGCAGCACTGAATCACAGGCTTGAGAACAGGCAGAACAAAAGCCCCAGATTGCTTTATTACGTTTTTGTTATTAAATCATTTCTTCTAGGGGGAGTGCTATTTTAAACCAGCTCATGGCTTCAGGCAGGAGGGTTGCCCAAGTCTGATTTCTGCTCTGCAGCTGCAAACACTTCAGTCCCATCAGATCTACTGAAGCAAAGGAAACTCCAGACCCTGGCAGCTTGCTGTTGGCTGTGTGCTCCTGAGAGCTGGGCTCCCACCCACCACCCTGCTGCGAGACCAGCGCCTTTCCTGGTTAGCTCTGGACCCCAGAAGACACGTTTTCCTCCCCGAGCCCACCGCTGCCAGCTCCCAGTTTTGTGTGGCTGAGGGCAGCCAACGCCACCATCCTCTGAGTGCCTTGGGGAATAATGTGGAGCAGGTCAACACAAAGAACTCACAGTGACACTGTCCCTCTTCTTAAGGTGTGTCCGGAGTAGAAACCATACACAACTCACAGCCCCAGTGACGTTATGGATTTCCCCAAAATGATGACGGACGATACCTACTCCGTTTGCCACGAGAGGGCACTTGTACATTAATTCTCACATCCCTGGCTCTAGCATGGAGCCTGCCCGAACACGGTTTGGTCAAGGTGGGATCCAATATCCAACACATTTGGGGAATTTATTTTGCAAGGACAGGGCTGTGTTGAGTGGGTTACTCATCACTTTACAGGGGAGACTGCAATAAGGGATACGGGTGCAGCTGGGGGTCTTGGTCTATCAGTTCTATACGGAGAGAAATAATAGCAAAGAAAACTCCCATGGTAAAGGATGCTATATGCAGAGAACATTTCCTCAGAGGATAAGGTTTTGCAGGGAAGGTTATGCAAAAGGGTAACATTGTTCAGTCCAGATGAAGGAGACACCTGCTTCCCAACTTCTTTAGCAAAGACTGTACAAATTCGCAGTTTGGAAACAGGACGGTGGCTGATGTTTGCTGCAGACATGACTCGTTCCTTTGCAAACACCTCACCAGCTGGAAGCTGCAGGACAGAGTCCAGGCTGCTGACTTGGAGCTGATTAGAAACCTTATTCCCCCTTTCCCTGCCTCCGTCATGCAGTGGATGTGGAAAACTGCAAACTCTGAGAATACACATAGCTCTGAAATTACCGCTATTCATCATGTCCAATTGGTTCTTGGAGGAATCCCAACCAGTCAAGGAGTTCTGCAGCGTAACAATAGGTGATTATCTTTTGTTCCAATTCATTTTGTCACAACAGCCTCCCAGCCTCTGCCAGACTGTGAATTTCATTTGGTTTCCAGGAAAAGTACAGACTTAGAAAGGTCTTTGCTTCTCTGGGGAAGGCACCTCATGTTTGGGCAAGAATTCAGCTGTGCCTTGTAAGTCAGTTAACAGACACAATCACTATCTCGTGCCTCAGGGTTTTTTGGGAGAAAAAGAAGCTAAACATCTAACTAAACTCTGGAACTTCAGTCCGGAAAGTAAGAGAATGACAGACATTAATTAGATCAGCTCTTGGAAAGAGAAGGCCTTCTTTCAGTCTACCCTCTCTCTTTTCATGTTCACTTCATCTTAAGGATCCAACCATAGATATGGGACATAACGCTTCTAAACACCATCAACACCATCAAAAAGGGCAGTCAAATGCTGAGCAAACACAAGAAAAGCTCACAGAAGAACAAGCATGATAAGAGACTGCAGAAAATATGACTTATGAAGACAGACTCGTGGAGTGGTGACGACAGCCTAGAGAGAAGAAGCCCGTGGAGGGAACGTGATGACTGTCTTAACATCATTTGCAGCAAAGCAAATCTAGGTTGGCTCCAAAGGAGACCTACTAAGTCAATGGAAGAGAAACACTGAAACAGTCTGGACTCATTTCTGCTATGGGTCTTTATGAATCAGCAGCATGCTCCCTGGTGTAGGCATTTAGACTAGATAATGTCTTGAGCTTTCTTCCATCCCAAAGCTTCCTCCATGCCCAAGACTGTGAAATTCCACAGGATCTGCTATATATGTCCCATAAAAAGAGTCTCTGTAGCTCCACCACCCAGACTTACACCAGAAGAGAAAGCAGAGTAGCAGGGGGATGTTCATCCCATTTTCAAAACCAGTGCTGATGGCCAGAAACATCTGTTCACCCACATACGTGCTGCCTCTGAGCACCGTGTTTCACAGGGACTGGTTATGGTTAAAGAGGTTGAGCTCCACAGGTTGAGTGTGGAGATAATGAATCAAATCCCATTCTCAGTAGCGTTAATTATGAAGTCTTTCTGCAAGCAGCTTACATGAGATTTTGTCCCTGCTGAGGAAATTTCAGTAACTTCAATAGAAAAGAAGACAGAAAAGAGCCAAGATTGTTTTCATTTGTGGCTAATGTTCAGCTTTCCACAGTATTAGAGCACACTGAAACCTTTCCAGCTGGATGGAGACAGATGAGTATCGCCTGAGCTGGGGTAGGATGCGTCGGGGTGCCTGCCCGCAGCAAGCACCCTGGCAAGAAAGCAACATGGTTCATGCTTGTAATCTGCGTTTATAACAAGCATCTCTGGCTCCCAGCACCATGACCGTGGTTGCAGCCTCTCTCAGTCACAGCCAAACTCATACACACCACATCGATTCAAAGGTGTACACTCCAAAGAAGACCCAGCCACGCATTTCTCGGCCTCCCATGGAAAGGCCACCCACATTAGGAGGAAATTTATGAATTAAAATACATCACGACCCAAGGAGAAGATTTCCCTAACCTATTGTTTTCTAGCACAGGGAACAGAGCCCGCTTTCAACTTGCAACAGGCTGGGCTAAAAAGGCAGGGGGGAAGCTCCCGGGACATGTGACAGGCAGGAGCACTCGTATCATCTTCAAATGTCAAAGACCCCTCCTCTGCCCTCCTGCACTCACCTTTTACCTTCAAGCATCCTCTTCCCAGCACAACCCATCACAAGAGCATGAGCCTTCTCCAGCAGGCCACTGCTTTGAGCGGCAGAGCTGTCTGCAGCAATCAGCTCTTGCTCAAGAGTCAGGAAACGTGTGGCCAAGGAGGCTAATTAACAAGAAAATATTTCAATCGTATTTCCATATTGTAGGACTCATGGTTTGCATGTGTTTCCCCCTTCCCCTGTGTGGAAAAAAAAAAAAAAAAGTGTTGCAAAGACTCTCAGAGACAGGGAGTGACATGCGGATCTCTGGCACCTTCCTGCTGAATTCTTTCAGTGAAGGAGTCTGACCCTTCCCGGGGAAGGAGGTTCATGCCTCAGCTGGGTGTGCATGATAGGAGGGGAACATCTGCACCAGCATGGCCTCTTTGCATGCAAGAACCACCCACAAAGTGTCTTCTTCCATCACCTTTCCCTGACCATGGACTCCCAAAGTCCATTTTGAGTCGTGGCTCCTTGCAGGCGTGTGTTGCACAAGATTTGTCCCCATCACTCATCTTACAGACAAAAACTACTCCCTCCGGTCATAAAAATCAAGTCACAGCATGCTTGCAACGTGATGATCTGAGAGCAGAAGGGTTACAAATGCTCAGGAAAGCCTGGGTTTTAAACCTGGGTAAAATGCAGGAGTGGTAATGATAAAAATATAAATGATTTGCATGCAGCGGGTGAAAGACGGTTAGTGCTGTGGGCATAATTCTGCCAGTGCTAAGCCTCTTCAGCTGTACAAAGTGTTCCATAGCTGCAAACCGGGGGGAGAAGCTGGGGGACAGCTCAGCTTTGCAGTTCATATGCTGGCAGTTGAAAGCAGCAGCCCAGGCATCTCCACTTCCCAACCACACCAGGCATTTTTCTGGACCTCAAATGAATGAAGAAACTCAGCAATTCTCAACTTCGGGAGAAACTTCCTCAAAACTGATGCCGAAAGAGTTTTCCCCGACATCTAGCGGCCGGCAAAAACACTGAGAGAGATAACGCAGCAGTAGAAAACAAGCCGTGCTATTACCAGGAAGATTAATTACAAGTGCAATAATATCCAGGCCTTCTGATGAAATATTTTACAGTATATTGCCCTCAGGAGAGTGGCTTTTTTTACTGATTTATTTTAACCTTCACATTACACAGATACGTTATAGACGTCTTCAGAGATGCCCTGGTGTTATTTGCCCCCTGACAGCAAATAATAAACTCTTTCTCAGCTATATAACATTTCCAAGGAAGCCCTTGACGTGACTAGAAAAATATTGAGGACAATTAAGTCACATGGCACTCATAGCCCTGTGGGAACGGACTTGAGCTCTGCTCCAGGACTCGGATAGCATGAGAAACCCTGGTTCAAACGGAGTAGCAAGAGTCTTGGAGGTAGTAATTATTAAAGATCTCCTGCTTAAAGATCCTCTGGGGTCTCTCTATTATTTTAATAACAGTTCAAGCCAACTTTACTGCTTCCAGAGGAGCCCGTTAGCACAAAGGAGGAAGGGCTCATCACAAGGGAACATAGGCAGGAGATCAGCTGCTGGCAGTTTTGTTCAGCAAGGGGGAGCAAGGGGGTGGTGGTCACACATTTTGGGGGGTCCAGGTAAATTCGATGCCTTGCTTGCCTCCCCGCTTTCAGTCTCATTGGATGGAGCAATGTCATGGGCAGAGGTTGCTGGGATGTGGACATCCGCATGCAGCTCCCCTGGTTGAAATATGGTTGAGAGGATTCAGGTAATTTGGGTAGATTTCCAACCATCTGGCCTGCCAGCCTAGATGGTTTTCTTCATTCCTGTCCTTGGATCCTCATCTGCAATTAATTTTTTCCCCTCATTACAGTTGTCTCAGCTTTGCTGTGTTTGTGCAGCGCCTGGCACTCCAGACACAGAGTCTGGCTGAGACCCCACACACTCGTCACACTGAAGAGAGATGCTTGCTGCTGGAATGGGGGAGGTGGGAGGGATGACTAGATCTTGCTGTTCTGCACAGTGGGGGGGCCCCTCCAGCACCCATCAGCATCAGGGGAAAGGTGTTGACCTCCCTCGGTGCCCAAGAGCTGTGTACAGCACCCAGCACATGCAGGCACAGGTTCCCAGCTGATGCTTTCAGCTCATTACAGGCAGTGAATCCACCTGTCATCACTCACCAGTGTTCACAGTGTGCTAGCATCAGTGGTCCTGCCACTCCGGGTCCCACCACACTTCTGAAGGTTTCTCAACACCAGCTCACTATGAGCCTGCTCTTCCTCTCCCCCACAGTCTCCTCATCCCACCCACGCAGCAAAATGCCGCTTAAATCCTTTGATAACCATCAAAGCACCTTAACATGATGTTAGGGTTCCACCCCATCTGACCCAGACACCGTATCCAATTTCTCTCGTTGCTGTGAGTATTGGTGTGATGGCATGCGAGTCCCACATTAGATGCATCTGCCACAGGATTGTGCAATAAATCTTGGCAGACAACTGGCTTTTGGGCAATTTAAAGCCTGGTTCTGAACATACTCCTTCTCTGTTCAGCCCCTTGGGGGACCGAGACCCCACAAGGAGGAATAACTTATTTTCTAAAAATCTTAGCTAGCAAAAATAACGCCAGGACTTCTGGAAGCATTAGACCAGCCCATGCTACATCATGAAGACTTTGGTTCCTACAGCAGCAACTTGCATCAGGGTCCTCCACAGGTATCGTTCCTCCTTAATTTCATGGCAATTGGGCCTGTATTTTACCATGAGCAGGTCTGAGAAAAATAGACTGAAGCAAAGTCCTGGCAGCAGGGCTGGCTGGTGGCCCAGGGGAAGTGTGTGCCTACAAGGGAGGCAACAACATCTACATTCATGTGACCGTTGTCTTATTTGCAGGGTCTGAGCACAAGTTTGCTGACTCCATGCTCATACCCCTGCCCCGCACTTATGTAGTAGATGGCCACAAGTAAAGAGAAACCCTCTGGGATCACCATAAAGGTGACCCTGTAACTCCAGGTTTAGGCTACACCAAAAGCACTCAGCACTTTTAGCTTCTCTTGCCCCAAAGGGAATAAATCCTCTGTGTGGAGGAGTAGACCTCAAACCCCTTTACCAATGTTGCAAACCTGACACGAAGGGCAGCTTGCACGGACCTCTGATGCCTTTTTTTGCCTCCCTCTTTCCAAGCCCTAGATGCTGGAACAGATCCCTGCAAAACCACTTTGGTTGGAGAGCTGTTGTCAGGTCATTTTGAAAAGTTTGCAACACTTAGCAAATTGTTCTTGCTGGAGGTTGTACAATAACAGTGTCATTACTCAAAAAAAACATCCAAGAATATTATGTTAGACACAGGTCAGATCTCTCCACCCACAACAATATTCCAAGGAAAAACAGAAAAAAGAAATGAGGAAAAGAAATTGTTAAACACAGGCTCGAGATGACAATTTGACAATGAAATATTTACCCTTAAGTATGTATATTTTCATGGAGAAAGGTTATCTATCCATCCATCATCACATATTAGTACAGGAAAGAGCTTGTGAGTATGTAGATATTTATATCTTGCATGTGCATTTAAAGAGAAAAAATAATTGTATAAATGCATGGCTGTGTCTATGCCCCCCCCTCTTTTCCCCTTAGGTGCCCATCACAGACACTGCATAAATAGGTTGAAACCAGTCATCTGACCTTTTTTAAACATCTGTATGAAGATGAAATGAATAAAAGTGTCTGTTAGTCTCCAGTAACAATAAAAGGAGCCTCAAGGCATCAGTTCAGGTGTAAAAACTCTATTATGCCAGACCAAACCTACCTATATCTCTTGTTTACTCCATCTTTAAAGCAGACATAATAAACCTGCCTTTGTCTCAAAAGTACTTGGCGATCCAGAGGGGAAAGGTATGCATGACACAGGGATGTTATCTATGAAATAGCGACATTAAGGTTAGTAATGAGTTCATTTCTAAAACTTGTGGGATTGCAAAAAGCCAAGGCTGCCCTCTGTTTGGAAAATCAAGTCTATATTCTCCCCATAGCTCAGAGTGGACCCTTCAAAAACCATTATTTTTCTATCAGAGCTCAGTAATTTTTAAATGAAATGTTAGAGAAGGAAGGTGGTTAATTCTAAGAGCTGCTCATTTGATATCTCACAAAAACTGCATGACCACACTCAGTGCAATTACCCTATTTTCCAGCATTTTGGCGAGTTGAATGCAATATCAAAACCCGCATGAGAATTAGAATATTTCCTTTTGTTTCCCATTTTTCAGGGTTTTTTTTCACATTTACGTTGTCCCTTGCCACTCTGCCTTGGGTTCCCCAGCATCAATGAAATCCTTCATGGTGCAAGAGCAGAACAAGGATGCAACAGAGCAACCCCCAGAGCGGGTGTTTCTCCAGCGTCTCTTGTACAGAGGACACTGCTGCAGCCCGTCCTGCCTAGTCCATGGGAAGCAACTGGTGCCTCAAGGCCACACCAAGCCAGGACCTCCTGTTCCTGGGTCTACAGCATGGGCACAGGGCTCTGGAAGGGGGCTGGGGTTGGAAAAGCTGGGACCTGATGCCTTGAACGGCTGGAAAAAGACCCAGCCCCTGGGAAGCCATTGGCTTTGGCTGCTGGGGATGGAAAGTGTAAGAAGGAGCCAGGGCTTGGAGGTGTCCTCGTGTCTGCCTCAACCTCTGGGTTGGAGCCAGGACATCTGAAAATACGTGTCTATAAATGTATGCACCCTGGGGCTGGGTGAGGCATTCCTTCCTATGCCATCCCCTGAAGGACTCAACAACAAGCAGGGCGTACAGACCCCCAAGGAGCACTGGTGGTTGGGTTGCTCCTGAAGACACCATGAGACCCCACAAAACTCATGATATCTGTGATAGACCCCTTCTAGCATCAGGGCAGGGAAATGTCAGCCTCTAGGCTGCTTCGTGTCCACGCTTTGTATCAGTTCCTGCATGCTTTAGCATCTCGAATTCTCTGCAGACCTGTGGTAGTGGATTTGGTGAAGTTTTGCTGCCTTGCTGGGTCAGGTCAGGATCAGGCCCTGGGTCGTCAGCAGGGTTTCTATACTTCCACAAGGTTTCAACAACATTAGTTTCTTCTCAGTCAGTTTTTCCCTCTCTGATGGTCAGTCCTTTCTGCCTTTCACATGTTCTCAGGCTCCACAGCCTCATAAAACTCCATGGGAGAACGTTTCCGCTTGGTTGACGTGGGCAGGAAATTACTGTCATTTTTCACTTCTTCAGCCCAAGGAGGTGTTCATGGGGCCCATCACCAGTGGGCAGTTGCACGTTGGCCCTTCCATCCCCAGAGAGGTCTCAATGCCAGCAGAAAAGAAGCCAAGCTTACTATTTTAATTGGCACCAGGAAGGCAACCTGGGCATTTCAGCAACACAGCATCTCCAGCTGACCCTTCAGCAGCATCTCAGCAGTGCAGTGAAGGGTGGAGAACACCCCAGCCACCTCTGAAGCTTAGCAGCAGCCCAGATACATGTGTTTATCCTGGGTTTGGACATTTACACACCCTGCCTCACCATGGTTGATTGAGTATGAGCACCCACATGCCTGGAATACCTCCACACTTTGACACCCCTCTGATGGATCTGGAACACAGCACCCTGAGGATGACTCCTGCAGACACCCCTGTATGGGGAGAGTTAATAGAGAGGAGCTTTGTGGCAGAACACAAATATGAACATGGGACTTGCAAGTGTCCACCAAGCTTTGCCTTCTTCCTTCATCACTTAAGAGGAATGACGAAAGGCAAAGACCAACATAATGGGTGAAGAGCCCCCTCTCCTTGCTAAGTGCATAATTTTCTTATTTTTGTGGGTGGAAGGGCAGGGGCTGGAAGATGCTGTTCTTGGGGAAAGCTCCAGGACATGCTCAACAGATGGGAAAAGGCCTGTTCTCCTTGGCTGTGCAGTAGCTCCCCAATGGCATGCTTCTTGGTATTTTATCTAAGACAGCCTTTGAACTTCTACCTGATGAACTGCACCCCTTCTTTGTGGCAGGAAGAGTCTGCCATGCTCAGCTGTCCACATAAGATGATGGCAAGGACAATGCATTGTCCACCCCGTCCTGCAGAGCTGCCTCCTAGGGCTTAGCTCCCCTTTCCTAGTGTTGCATGGGGTTATTCCATCCCAGAGGTAAAAACTCACACACGCCCTCGTTGAACCTTGTCAGGTTCTTGTCAGCCCATTTCTCCAGCGTGCCCAGGACCCTCTTCTGAGTAGCAGCCATGCCCTTCAGCACATTGGCCACTCCCCTACCCAAGCCTTGAACCATCCACAACCTTGCTGAGAGCGAACTCCATCCAGGTTATCAATGAAAACATTCAACATTATCAATGCCAGTGTTGATTACTGAGGGATACCACTGGCTATTGGCTCCCAGGTGGACCTCGCACCCTTTATCATAAATCTCTAAGATGTTTGTACTAGAGCTAGCTACTACATCATCACTGCGGTGAGAACCGGAATCACAAAACAACTGTGGTTGGAAGGACCTCTGGAGGTTGTGGTCCAACTTCTGCTCACAGCAGGACCAGCTCCACTGTCAGATCAGGTTGCTCAGCTTTATCTTTACCTGCAAGTCCATCTCAGACTTGCTCTCACACAAAATGCTGCTGTCCTCCCTGCTTTCATTTGGAGAGAGCAAACCGTGACCTCCACAGCAAAGTGTGCCCCCAGATGTTTCCCAGCCCCAAGGTGTGAAGGCAGGGATAGGCATACTGTTCTACCGCATGCTCTGTGGCTAAATCTACTGTTCAATCAGCTTGCTCCACTGTTCCCAGGTTGTTCAGTAACGTTATCCTCTTTAATTCCTAAATTCTTCCTGTGTGCAGGTGCACACCTGTAATAATAAAAGAGCCAAGGTTGCAGGTGCTCCATGCATGATTTTAATGTACTAATAATCTCTATGGCCTGACAGATTGATATCCCAGGAGACAGGAGGATCTTTGATTTTTTTAAACAGAAATGAAGAGAACAATCCCAGGGCTGTTCCAGTGCCTGAAATCAAGGGTAACCGTCAACTGCAGAGCCAGGGCTGCAACAGCTCTCATTCTCATTCAAGATACTTGCAAAGGATTTGAAGAAGGATCTGAAGTATGAAGAACACTCCCCTCCTTGCTAATTTACTCTTTTATCATTTTCTCTGTCACCTGCATTGTCTTTCTTCTTTCACATTTAGACTTCAAGCTCTTTGGGGCAGGGTTTGCTTTTACTTTGCTTTCTATGTCTAGGTCTCCACATGGCTGAAACAAAAATGGATATAACCTTTCCACTTGAAGAAAGATATGATGCACTCAGGAAAAATCCCATCTGCCAATTCCATTAAAGCCCTCTAGAAGTTTTATGACCAACACATCCCTTTGTTAAGGAGCCAGTCTGGATTTTTGGTTTAAACAAAGTCAGCATGATATCTGCTTCGGGACTCCTAGTGCAAAGCAGATGAGAGTTGATGAGCTAGAGAGAGCATCAGCAGACCACCAACGCTATTACTGTCTTTGCAACAATCTTGAAGATGTGTATAGATATCTACTGTAAGAAAAGGATTCAAACTTGCTGTTCCACAATCCTTGTTTTGGCTGAATAAGTCATGTAGATTTTAGAAGTGCATGTGACGAGCAAGCATGAAACACTAATCATGCAACACTGTGCTCAGCAGAGATGCTCACGGGCTGCCTCTAAGCAGCACAACAAACAGGAACAAGCCTGGAACAAGCCAACAGTGTGAACCTCATGAAGTTCAGCAAGGACAAATGCAAGGTCCCGCACCTGGGTAGGGGGAATCCCAAGCACAAATATGGGCTGGATGGAGAATGGATTGAGAGCAGCCCTGGGGAGGACTTGGGGGTGCTGGCGGACAAGAAGCTCCACATGGCCCAACAATGTGTGCCTGCAGCCCAGAAAGCCAACCAAATCCTGGGCTGCATGAAAAGAGGTATGCCTAGCAGCTTGAGGGAGGTGATTCTGCCCCTCTGCTCCTCCCTGCAGCGCTGAGTCCAGCTCGGGGGCCCACAACGTAAGAGCAACATGAACCTGTTGGAGCAGGCCCAGAGGAGGCCACGGAGCTGGTCAGAGGGCTGGAGCCCCTCTGCTGTGGGGACAGGCTGGGAGAGCTGGGGCTGTGCAGCCTGGGGAGGAGAAGGCTGCGGGGAGACCTTAGAGCAGCTCCCAGTGCCTGGAGGGGCCGACAGGAAAGCTGGGGAGGGGCTTTGGGCAAGGGCAGGGAGTGGTGGGACAGGGGGGAATGGCTTGAAGCTGAGAGAGGGGAGATTTAGGTTGGACATGAGGAAGAAACCCTTCCCCGTGAGGGCGGCGAGGCGCTGGCCCAGGCTGCCCAGAGCAGCTGTGGGTGCCCCATCCCTGGCAGGGCTCAAGGCCAGGCTGGACGGGGCTGGGAGTAGCCTGGGCTGGGGGGAGGGGGCCCTGCCCGGGGCAGGGGGTGGGACTGGCTGGTCTTTAGGGTCCCTTCCAACCCAAACCCTTCTGTGATTCTACAAAATTTGTCAACCTCAGCACTTATCCAGACTAATTAACATGAGCCCAGAACGAACTGCGACTCGGAGGCTGCATTCATTTCCAGCACCAGGAAGGGTAACAAGAGGATCTCACTGACAGGCGCCTCTTTTTCTGTTCCTCCGCCTTCAGCCTACAGCAGCTGTGCACTGATGTGCTGCTCAAGGAGGGACAGCCATGCTCTGCCCACAGCACAGCTCAGCAGGCTTTCAGGAGCGCTGTCAGACCACGCTTCCTCCTGCTGTGTTCAAAGCTCAACACCCCCAGGGAAAAGCAAAGGAATCAGAGGACAGTGTCTCCTAAGTTATCTAATTGACTGTGGCTCAGCTCAGACCTCTCCGATCAGGAGGTCCCAGCTTCTGAGGTCTGAACTTCAAGAGGGACCCCAGCACCAGGAGGTGCTGCCTCTATGAAGTTCTGGATGTTCCCACAAAGTCATTGCAAATCGCCCATGTTTCACCTTTGAGGGCCGTGTTGTAGATTGCAGATCCCTGACCTAAACCCTTCAGACATATTGGGCTTGAAAAAAAGTGAGGCTGATCATGCTGCACTAGCTGGTTTGAGGAACCCAATCATTGTGTGATTAACAGAAGAATTAAAACCCACAGCCCAGCAAAATTACCTTGTCTCCTGTAATTTGTGGAGAGGGTGCTTCAGCCTCTGGGTTTCCAGGTGTGTTCCAGCTTGCTTTCTCAGTTGTACTTCAGAGCTTGGGAGGAGGTTCACTGCACATGCAAGTGAGTGGTATGTACAACCCAAAGATGATGAAGTATTTCCACGTGTTTCTAGTTCTCATGACATTCAGAATAAGAAATCACAGGCATCACTGCTGGAGGTAAGTGTACGAGCTATCACACCCTGTCTCCCGGGTTCTGCCTATGCATTGCTTGCATCAGGATTTGGAGGCTGGTGTAAGGGAGCCATCTGAGTGGTGAAATCACAGTGTAACCCTGGAGAAAGAAGGAAAACCAGTCCCCTAGGAAAAGTGCAACCTGTAAGCCTAGCTAGGAATGCAACTCTGCAGGGACGGCTCCATATGTGATGCTCCTCCCAAGCTGTTTCTGTGGCTAATAGGGAAAAATAAAGCTTTTGCAGCAAGCCTTACCTCATCCCAAAGCAGGCATCCCAGGAATAGGACCCTATGGTCACTTCTATTCATTGGCTCTACCTGAAGCCCAGAGTAACCAGCTAAAATGTAAGGGTCCGCAGCGCAAACACCTCCACCAGCAAGGTCTTTCCTTCCAGCCTTAGTGTCCTCACCCACGCCCAGGAGATGGCTGCTGTGGCACTTGTTTCACCCAACCAATGGCAAAAAGTGCGTCAGTTGCTCAACTTCCCAAAACTGCTAGAATAGAGCTCTTGGAGCAAATACCACTCCCCAGCCCTGGAGCCTGGCCACGCAGCCAGGTGGGTGTTGCAATGCCCTTCTGCTCAGCAGAGAGACACATAAGGACAGGAGACAAAATAAATTTCTTTTCAGCAAAGGAAGATAGTTCTGCATGCTTTGGTGACTTTGCAGCTAATAATTTCCATATGTTTAACTATCCTTCACAAGCACCACTTCCATCTGACTTCCCAGCTTGTTTCCCCATGGCTAAGGATGGGACAGAAAACCCACTCCCATCCTCTTCTTCATTTGGGAAGCAGCCCTGAGAGCAGCTCAGCACCCAGGATCCACATTGCTTTACTGGCTTCTTGGTACCATCCAGGCCATCATGCCCTGGGCAAAGCTCAGCACTGGCTGTGGCAGGCTCCTGGTTAATCCAGACAGGCACCTTTTTGTCTCTTGTGCTGGACTTTCCTGGCAGTCAGGGAGATGGGGGCAGCCAGGAAAGGAAAGTTTCTAAGTATAAACCCCAAAGCATCCTCAGCAAAAGTGTCAAATTAAGAGGCACATGGTTGACCAGAACTATTTATAAAGTGAGACCTAATGGAAACACGATGGAGCTGAATCAAATTCCTGTTCCCAACCCATCCCTCTCCCCACAGCCTGTCACCTGAGCACTGTGGCACCAGCCAGCATCCTTGGCTCTGACTTGCCCAGGGTCAGGGTCTAAACTACAGCTGCGTGCACAAAGTGCAGCCCTTAGGTGAAAAGTAGGTCCTGGATTCCCAAAACCATGGATGATGGTCCTCAGAAAGGTGGATGTTAGCGTGTGGTACACACAAGGCGAAAGCTTAGCTGATCCTGTTGGGAAGAGTTCTGCCCTGCAAAGGTTTCCAAGCATTTTGCTGAGCAACATAGCAGGGTGGACACTTACCCTTATTTTTCACCCCTACAGCCGTAGGGAAGGCAGCCAGTGAGAGAAACATGTTGGTTATCTGGGAGGGATGCTCCAACTCCCCACAACCAAAAACCCTGCAAGGTTGCAGCTAACCTCAACTGCTTGATTTCCACCTAGGCTGAGAGGTGCAAGCCAGGGCAGGACCGAGCACCTGGATCATTGCCACAGTCTGGCACACCAGACCCCCCAGTTCAGCTCACCCACATAAGCAACTTCTGATGACCAGCAGTTCCTTAGGCAGCGAGGGTCACCCAGGAGGAACCTCCACAGGCCCACCTTGGATGAGGACAGATGGTCCTGCTCTGCCCCTGCTCCAGCAAAAGCGATAGCTGCAGCAGCAACTGGACATCACACCAGGCTATGGGGACCAGCAGTCTGGTGCTCTCTTCCTGGCAGTGGCAGCCTCTTCCCTACAAGTCTAGGGAAAAGGAGGAGGAAGGACACAGGGGGCAGGGAGAATGAACAATCTGGGAATGCATAAATCCAAGAAATGTGAAATTTTAAGACCTAGATCTATTCCAAGTGATCAGAAATAGTCTGGACTGGAGAGGTCTATGCTCTAGGTTCAGCAGGTTTCTGATGCTTCCTTTAGGGAATTTTTAAAGAGCAATGTTTGCAGCACTCCCTCACCTATGGAACTATCCCTTGCCAAACCCCACAGCAGCCTCTGCTCCCCAAATCCTTCAAGGGTAAATGCGGCCACCAAGAAAAGCCGCATCCCCATCTAGGTGACCAGGCAGCCCATGGAGGAATGAGGCTCCCCACCTCAGCTGCTGCTTCTAAACACTTCTGCAACACAAACACAAGCCTGTAGGAAAAGCAATTGTGTGCCATTTGTCGCAACAAAAAGCTGTCAAGAGAAACAGACAGCAGACCACAGCAAGGAATTGTTTTCAAGTCCAGTGGTTAATAGCTTTCTTTGCAGAGCTCATGGCTGATCCTCCACAGAAGGTCCCACTCTTCAGAAGGAAATGTTACCATACTTGTTCTTGTGCCATTGCGCTGCTCTTGCAAGTGATAATCCTATTTTTATCATGTGTTCTTCTCACTGGAGCCATATAGGATGCTACACTTCCAGCAACTAGCAAATTAATTGGGTTTAAGATGTGTAAAATTTAAAAACCACCAGGGGAGGAAAGAATAGGAACCTTTTCCCAAGCTTTTTATTGAATTCTTAGGGAATTACGGATATGTGCAATTTGGAGGAACAAAAACATGGAGCTGGAAAGTTCAGGAGCCGGTGTAGACCACCCTCAGCTGCTGAGACAGGATCACATTGGTAAGGGACATGTCTCAGGGGTGGTGTAGCACAGGCTGGACTTTGATGGGCTGGAGAACAGAAAAAATCTGGGACAATGAAGACAAATCATGCCATGGGGGGTGGTGGCAGGATTGGAGCCAGCAGGACCAAGGAAGTGATTCTCCCTCTCTGTTTAGGTCTTGTCAAACAGGGCACTGGGACCAGTCTGGGCTCCCCAGTACCAGGCAGATGGTGAGAGAACCCAGCGAGGCCACCAAGCTAGCTGGGACCAGAGCTCAGGGCATGTTAGGAGAGGCTGAGAGCTGGGCATGCAGTGAGAGTAGAAGGCAAAGGGGGATTTTATCACTGTCTGCAACTCCCAGCTGGGATGGCATGGAGATGAGAAAGACACAGGGTCTCATGGGAGATGCTCAGTGAGAGGAAGAAAGTCAACAGCACAAGTCAGAAATAAGAAATTCTCGTTAGAAAAAGCTTTTCCCCATGAAGGTGGTCAACCATGGGAACAGGGGTCCAGATTGGGGGAAATCTCCGTCTCTGAAGATACTCAAAACTATCCTGAAAAAAACCCTTGGGCAACCTCAGATCAAATTCAAAGCTGGCCTTTCCAGTCCTGGTTACTCTGTATGTCTTTGTTCACACCCCCCACACCCTCCACAGCAGGGATTAGCATCTCCGTGGATCACCTCCTCTACCATTTTCTACTTTTACAGTTCTGAAATTTTTCCTAAAACACACCAAGTGCACATTTGCTGCGTGTGCATGCATTTCTTCTCACCACGTGGCAGTGGATGTGTAGAAACAGGAGCTTTCCCACTCTCTTCTTTGCATCCCATCTTGTTAACGCCTTGCAGGAGATGCACCTCTTTTTTGTAACAGCATCGCCTCTGGTCTTGCACCGACTGTGAAGGGGAACCTCTCAGCTCCCCTCCCACCC
This sequence comes from Falco rusticolus, assembly GCF_015220075.1. NCBI lineage: Eukaryota > Metazoa > Chordata > Aves > Falconiformes > Falconidae > Falco > Falco rusticolus. The sequence continues at coordinate 3,118,837 of NC_051188.1, read as the reverse complement.
CAATCAACCCCACAAAGAGCCACTTCGCATTGCTCCTTGGGGGCACAACAATGTTTCCCCCTCATATTATTAGAAAAACAGCCTCAAATTCCACTGGTAGTTTGAAAATTCCAGCTGAGACCCATCAGATGGAGATAGCTGTATCTTTTTTTATAAGGTATCAGTTTCATCAAGGGGAGGAGGTGGAAGCAGAAGAGATGCTGTCCATGTGCCAGATGGGCATGGACAAGTCCCAGGCCAAGTTCACACCTCATCATAACAGCTTATTAACCGGCAGGTCAAGGGCTTGAGCAGTAACCCCACTGTGGTGCAACCCTCATGTAGACATGGGAAGATTGGGAGATATGCCCCGCTCATGGAAGCATTGAGGATATCTGCAGTTTTATCTGCTTGCGGAGTTTATTGCGGCTGACCACAGGCTGTTTCGGTAAGATGCTGTGCAGATTTTTTTCTTGCTCTTTGGAAAGTGGGACAAGAGGCAACAAACAGTTCAGGTTCCAAAAACACACTCAAGAAATGTGTTTATCCATAGGACTGTGGATTCATCTACTGCTTTTTAATGAGCTCTCCTTGACAACAGCACCAAAATGCTGTCTGGGAGCTGAGCAGGACAGGGGCCTCTGCCTCCAGTCCCAAGCAACAAGGAAGGATAAGGCATCACTGCGCTGGACAGAAAAATACAGCTCCGCTTCGGCTCCAAAAACATTTTGGCATAACTTTCTAACTTGAATTTTATCTGCAAATGTTTTCAGCCCAATACCACTGGGAATCCTGATTTTTCTGAGACTTACCAACAGGAAATCCCTGAGCCAGAGGGTTTAGCTGTAATGAACTTATTGTATATTCAAGCACTGAACGTCAATTTGGATTACGATGTCAAAAATAAGCACTGAGAGCATGCAACCATACCCTGGGGTCACCTGTCAGGAACTCCAGACTGAAATTGTCCAGATATAGACCAGCACAGCCTTGATTTATGTTTTTCCCTGTGCAAATATAACAGCCAAGACTGAAAGAACCTACTGCATCCCAAAGATGAGCCCCCTCCTCCTCTTCCCACTGCCTTCTTCCACTGTGCACAGGGCTTCCTCGGCTGGGGACGTTTCATTAGAGGCTGCCCAAAAAGCTCAGGATTAGTCAGATGCGTTGGGAGGCTAAATCCTTCTATTAATGCATGCCTAAATCACTGCCACTTGTGTCATTCTGGGAGCCCAAAGTCCCAAGCACAATCAGGATTCCCATCCTCCCAGACACTCAGTATGCACAGGTGAAGACAAGCTCTTGCTCCCTGGCCTTAGGCTAAAGAAACACGGGAATCCACGCAGAGCACAGGACGCAAGACAAGAGGTGAGTAGGGTAGGAGGGATAATTTACACCTTCCTCTCCAGGCACGTGGCCACAGGCCTGCTCCTGTTCAGCAGCTGCAGGCAGCTTGTACCTGTCTTTCCATCCATCCACTTTTCTCAACATCCCAGATGCAGGTAGAAACGGGGAGGCTGGACTGGAAAGCTGGGGATCTCCCTTCATTTCTCATGCTCCATCCCAAGCATTCTGAGGTGAGCGCTGATCCTCTTCTGCTGCCCGGTGCTCACTGCAACCACGGAGCAGCACCCACAGGGTGTGCAGAGCAGGTAGCATTGGCTCATCTCTGCAGAAGGGGTAATACCATCATACAGGGATGAGAAAAGATACCCTACCAAGGGGATGCCAAGCAGAAGTTTAAATCCCAGCTACAAGTTATGTTCTGGTTTTCAAAGTGATTCCAAAAATAGAAGACCAGAATCAGGTGAAAACACACACCTTCTTCAAATAAACAGTTCTGCTAAAGTTTCTATAAGCTAAGTGCTAATGTTATTATCTGCAATCTTGGTGTTCTCACCAGTTATTACATTCCCTGAGATTTCCTCCTAAATTCTTCTCACAGAGACTCTACAGCCTTTTATGGTTAGCTGGATGGAGAAGATACTTGGAGGAAGGGAAGGTGAAATTTGGTTCCTCCAACCGAAAGTGATGGGACTGGAATCTTAAAAAGAAAACCAAATCCAACAACAACAAAACACCCCAACTTCATTCATAAACCCATATTTCCCCTCTCTCTCTCCCATAATTTTCTAACCGGTTTGTTGTGAAGCTGGCAATGAGATTAGACCTTTATTTGCTCTGAGGAAACATCGAGCTTCCTCTCCCTTGCATGTGCACAAACACCGTCATCTGGGAGACTGCAACCACAGGCCTCAGTGCAAGTATTGAGGTCAGGGATGGGGCTTGCAGGGCACTTGCAGCCTCTTTTCCTCCCTGCAAACATTCAGTCACATGCGGAGCTGGGTCCCTCCCTCTGGCTTCCAGTTGTTGGAAACTGCTCAGGGTGGAAGTATTTGCCCCAGTCAAGCAACTGAGAATCCGCCTTGGAGCCTGCATGCTCTGCCTTCCCTCCTCTGTTTTGGTGACTGCTTGTGTGGTTTGTGTTCCCGAGCCTCTAGTTCACCCTCACAAATTACACTAGTACCAAAGTGAAAGTCAGGGATATTGGGTCAGACTAAAGCCAACAGCTGTTATACATTGTTCTTATCGGGGAAGAAGGTAGATCATAGAATTATTTAGTTTGGAAAGGACCCTTAAGGTCATCGAGTCCAACCACTAACCCAGCACTACCCAGTCCACCACTTAACCACATCCCTAAGCACCATATCTACATGTCCTAAATACCTCCAGGGATGGGGACTCCACCACTTCCATGGGCAGCCCTTTCCAGCGCTTGACAACCCTCTAATGAAAATGATAGGAAGCCTTGGGTCTCCTTTGCTTTGGCAGGTAGGGAAGGGTTGGTGCTCTCTGTTTTACTCGTTCACCTTATGCTGAAAATCACAGCAGTTGCATTGGCTCAGAGATGCTCAGCCAAAGCACATGAAAAATGCTGCTCTACTCTGCTTGTCCCCAACTTGACAAATACTCACTTGAGGCAGCAATGCTTTTCATTAATGCTGGAAGCTTTGCTGCACGGAGCGAGCCCATGCCGATCAGCCCACGTACTCCATGCCTGATATCTGGCTAACATCAGGGCAGGGAGGATTAAAGCTTCCCGCTTTGGCCGTCTGCAGTTCCCAGCAAAGCTGACAGCATCTTGGACTTCTCACCCAGGACAAATCCTACCCCAATTTAGCAAGTCTTCTCCGTGGACGAAGGGGTAGCCAAAGAACCACTTCATGTTGTCACACTATGCGTTGTTGACAAAGTTACCGCTATAAAAACAAGCCGGAGCCAAGCCAACCGGGGCCCTCCACCTAGTCTAGCATGAGAGCATTTCCTGCTAGCACAGGGAAAAAGGTTATTAAAGATACACATGGAGGCAAAGGTAAAGATTGCTGCTGCAGGTTGTGGAGTTGCACTTGCTGTATGTCAGTGTTTAGGGTCTGAGAAAGGTGAGCCGTGTAAGGGGGACTCCATCTGGTATGAAAACCCAAAGGTTAGATGTTTAAACTAGATCAGATAGATGATAAAAAGGTGCAACAGGAACAGGGTTGAATGTGCTTAAGCTCAACTGGGAATTAAATGAGAAGATGCTGTGGCTGCAAATAAAGAGGTTTTGGCTGCCCAAGATAATGCTCTGAACAGTCCTTGTTTTTTCCCACCATCTGCCAATGCTAGGAAAGATTTCCACACTTCAGAAATACCATGGCTTATACTGCAAAGCATACACCAGGGGTCCTCAAACTACGGCCCCCAGGGTCTTCAATCCGACCCCTGGTATTTACTGAAACCCCCTGCCCGACCCTCCCCCCCCCCCCCCCCCCCGGGGGTTGGGTGGGGAAACTGAGCAGATGACTGCCTGCCACTTCATCTGCACGCTGTCCCCTGGTTAAAAAGCTTGAGGACCCCTGGCATACACTGAAAAAACCTAGGTGAAACACTGTGGCCTGTATAATATAACTATTTAGGCAAGACCAGCCTAAAAACTCAGCAGAGCCCGCTGGCTCATGCTCTTCTAGCAAATGCAGATGGGACATGGAAAGGTGTGTAATGTTACATAGACATTAAGCATCCCTTCCACAGAAGATCAACAAAGCAGAACATCTCAGTGCCTCTTACCCTTTCTGCACATGCAGCTGGGTCTTCTCATTATGTGGTTGCTCTACATATGTAGGACAAGATTGTCTGCAACTGGTACTAATTTTTCACTTTAGCACCAAGCCTATGGTTTCAGCTGATGGGAATGTGCTTAAACCTTGCAGATGGCTTATGGTTTGGCAAACATCTGGGGAGAGAAATACCCAGGTAGATCTGTTAGTAAGAGCTGCTGGTAGAGCCCAGCAGCTGTGGGGCTTGCAATTAATTGGGTTGCAAACACCTATTCTACAACAGTGCTAATGACAGGGGAAAAAAGGAGAGGTGACAGACATCAACAGATGGAGAAGCCCTATAGAATCCAGAGGGCACTGTCTCTTTGAAGGCCATCTGAAGGTATGTGAAGAAAATTAACCTTTTTTTAAAAAAAAGGTAATTCCGTTTTTTTGGTTTTGTTACAAATGTTACTGAGAAACAGAAAATAGAGGAAGTTCTTAGAGATCCCTAGCTGTCCTTCAGCCTGCCAATACAGTTTTGAAGAAGGGGTCCCTGGACTGCAGGAAACCAACACCCTGTTGCTTTCGTCTTTCCCTTGCCTGAACACACAACACAACCCGTGACAGAGGAGGAGGAACCCATTGCCAGGAAGACTCATGTTCCTGCTCTTTAGACCAAATATCTTGGAGCCAGAATCACAGTCCTGCGTTTCTGATCACCAGGAGAGGTGCTGTGCTTGCACACTGCCCCGACTGCCCTTATAGCCCATGAGACATCACCTCTGTCTGCCTCCAGAAAAGGTGCTTTTTAATTCCACCACAGCAGCTGAAATTCCTTCTTTTAATCCATCTCACCACACGTTCCTCTGACATGATGCCCACCCCAAGGCAATTGCAGCCAGGTCATAAGGAGGGACCTAAAGCTCCACCACAGGTGCTCAGCTCTGCATTCACTGCTGGAGCGCTATCTGTAGTGAACATGTGAAATGGAACCAGCACTGTAACCAGCATTTAGGTTTTGAGGTGAAGGAACAGGACACTGATGCTGTACAAACGTTGCGATTTGCAGCTCTGCATCTCTGCTTTCTGCAGAGGACTGAGGAACTCAATGTACTTCTGGGACCGAGTAAAACTAGTAATTGCAGTGCTAGAAGCTCAGCCTCCTCCAAACCCAGAGTGCTCTAGCTGCCCAGGGACCTTTTAAAACCAGGCATACTTGATTTCAGCTAAGGGACAGGTGTTAAGCTGCATCCAGGAGCACGGTGGCCCGTTAGCAGGAATCCTCAGCAACTTTCAGACCAGGCATCAGCACACAGGAGAACTTCATAGCGACCAAGCTAGGCAGAAGTGAACTTGGTTTACTGCCACTCCTTCCAGCAGTGGTGTAAACATCTGTGAAAGAAAGAAGGGACTCTGTGAGATTACCACAAAGCTGAGACATTATCAAAACATCTGCGCTGTGTCTGTCAGATGCCCCACCTCTGCTCAAGGAGTCATTCCCTCTCAGTCCCACACTGGGCAGACACAACCAAAGCCACAGAAAACAGATACACGTAAGAGTCCTCTGTCTTGCTGCCAGTGCACTCACACATCCAATTAAACCATCGAGGATGTATTGGGTTGCAGTGAAATTTCACCATCATTGCAAACTTGCAGGGAGTAGATGATTAATACAAGAAATTATTTGCAAACCCAGCAGCCACGTTCTGAGCAGCGCTAGCCAGGTCAGATGAAATCACAGAGGCAATCCCAAACTCTGTCAAGACTCTTTCTAATTTCACATCAATGACCGAAACAGATCTCCTGAAAGCAAAACTAGAGAAGCGAGGGCTGAAAAGAGGAGGCACGGATTTCTGCTGCAGAGCTTCACTGAGGAGGGGCAAACTCGTCCATGCATTAGGAGATACCCTGCCAGGAAAAAGAGGTTTTCTTCCCAAAAAGTGCATCACTTGCTCATAGCGTGTGCAAGCCTCTGCTGAAAATAGAAGCACTTGGCACCAGCAGTTATCAGCAGCAATGAACCAGCCAGCTGGAAAGATACTGCCTTCCTGAACGGAGAAGCCCAAGGAGACTCACAAGCAGAATAGTTGCCAAGAGGTAGAGCTCAAATTAAAATCTGGACAGGCACAAGTAGCACAACCATCGTACCATGCTGCCTCAGTCTGCCACCTTCTGTAAGAAGGAAAATGAGGACAGGAACTAGTCTCAACAGCTGGATTTCTTCTGTCCATCCTGTCCAGCCCAATGCCTGGCAGAAGCATGACAGCTAGGCTGGCAGGTTTTCCACTTGTACCAACCGCATGTTCAAGCTTAACAGCTTTTCCTGCATATGCAGCTTAATTGACTCAACTACCTTATTATTATTTAAATACATTATTTAAAAAATACAGACATTTTATATGAAACTTTGAGGCAGCTGGGATTGTCTTATGCTTGTAGATCCATTTGTATCAGCATTAATACACTACGGCACTTCAGGAGTCGCCTGTTAGGAGTTGTCCATGATTTCAGTTTAATACTCGAGACATGACTGCGCAACCTGACCTGCAAACGCTTTTCTGTATCACAGACATGAAAAACACACCATGTAAGACAAGCTGACAAGATTGACTCCAGCAGTTAAGGTTCAGCTCACATTTCAAGCACCATCACCAAAAGGCATTAGCTGCTTTCAGTGATGTTTGTTGAAGTACATTCTCTCACAAAACTGGGATGAGGGTCTTGCTGGCACTGCCTGCAACTGAACTAACAGTGCAAACCCCTTTTGACAGATACCCTGGAGGAGCTGAGGGGTGGTTGCTGCAATTACACAATGCCTCTGGCACTGGCATGCCAACTGTGTAGCACTGCTGGCAGGTGGACACAGGACAGAAAGCCAGAGCACTGCTGCCAAAAGACAAAAAAAAAATATCAGTAATTAGGGCAAGTGTTAGATTTATTCCCCATCCCACCTCTGCCCAGCCAAAGAAACTACATTTAGGTTTGCCTAAATAAACAGCCTGAACTTCTTTCAGTTGCCGTGGTAATCAATATAGGCGCTCAGCATCAGGGCTGCTGCGTCCCTCTCCTGCGAGAGCTGGCAGGCTGTCCAGGCTTGGAGGTGCAGCAGAACACACAGGTTACCTTCTCCTCCGCCAATGTTCCTGGGAGAATGCTTCCCCTCTGCGAGAGCAGAAAGCATCTGCTTGCTGTAGCCAGGGAAAGCAGCACCAGTTCACACAGGGTTACTTGAGCTAATTCAAGGCCTAACGAACCTGTGTCAATGAAACCTTTGTAATACCCCGACTACCAGAAAGTTGGGGTTTTTCTTTATTTTTTGAGGTCCAGTGCTTTAGTTTCTTTTAGCAAGTCACTGCAATGCAGGAAAGGACTTTCTGTCCCTGCTAAAGCCAAGACAATCCAGACCAGAATGGGATACAGCTGTTCTAGAAGTTGGAAATTCAGAAATTCAAGTATGGTTTTATCAACACAACCTATTAAAAGTAACCTAATAAAGCTAGATTGAAGAGTCCAGCAGATTAAATGTCAAGCTAGTCAATGCAGTATATACAGGACAAATTTCAGCAGCAGCACAGCTGATGCTGACAATCAATTAATTAGTGGAAAAAAGTTTTCATACTATTCAATGAAAAATGGCAAAACAATGTTGTAAATGTTGTATTCTGCCATATAGAAAATAAGCTGACATCAAAATAATCAGCAATTAAAATTATCAGTTAGATAATTTTTTTTAATGGAAATTTTTTTTCCCCAACTGAGGTTAAGACAACCTTGCCTGGAGGCAGGAGCTACTCACGGCTGCCCAAAGACACCAACTAAACAGGATTGTCTCAGAGCACACAGAAGACATGCAAACACTTCCACCTGAAAAGGGTCAAAATCCAGAAATCAAGGAGAAAGTCCCTCTCTGGCCATTTGAAATATGACCAAACGAGGTACAGAAGAGCCCAAGGTTTATTAGAATCAAGTCCACTCTCTCCAGCAGCACCTCCAGCTACATTTCAATACGAGCCTTTCCATTCAGAGCTCATTCTTCACTTTAGTGCAATCTATTTCAGTAATGCTGTTCAATGTTGCAAAACGCTTAAAGTAAAATTTCTCTCCTGTATCTTCCCAATTCAGCTACAGAACTGTATAGTTGACATCTTGGCATTTTACTCTCTGCTGACAGACAGATTGGGTGGGAGAAAAACAACATGAAAACACTAAACAAAAAAATCTGTTGCCCTGATAATACCTGGAGAATCCCTGTAGCTCTTCACATTACACTGCTTCCCACCAGCAACTCCACGTCGTGGACAGTCCCCTCCCAAGACTTGTGCAGTAGACTCCTGTTCAAGGGGAACATAAGCTTTTTACGTAGACATATGTTGCTTATTAGCTTGGATGACAGAAGGTGCTGGATGAGTAGCAATACCTCCCTGATGAGGGAACACGGCATTTCCACTATCCATAAAAGTTTAGCAAATCCAGCCGTATCCCAGCCCCAAAATGCTGTAGCTGTTTTTCCAGCTGCATGCCATCTTTTTGGAAGGAGTGTGAAAAAGAACCACAGTACCATCTTGTGTGAAAGAGGATTTGGAGCCAGCAAGGCTGTCAGGCCTTCTAGCAAATCCTCTTGCCCAAACGTTCATATTTGGATCAATACGGGCTTGATGAACAATAAACCGAAGAGGCTGGGGAAGATACAGTCATTCAAATCAGGTTTGTAAAGAAAAACAACACAAAAAAGCCATTAAGAGAAGACACACACGTTGAGAGATACTAATCAGGTTTATTTTATAAATACAAATGAGCTTTCCCACAATTACCAACATAGTTTTACTGTGTAATTTACTATGGGATATTCTGGTTTTGCTGATTTTAAATACCTGGTCAAGCAAGGATAAGACAATGCTGTTGTGCTTGCTATAAAAATATAGTGGGATATGATCTTCCAAAACTAATATTCTCAAAAATCTTAGGAATTCCTAGTGAGGGAAAAAGATTGCAATGAAATGTTTTCTCCACTTGAAGACATTTGCAGACATTTAACAGTGTCACAGCTGTGCAGGAACTGAAAGGCTCTTGACAATTTAAAGCACACTGATTTATCATCTCACCTTCAAACCCACAGTTTGTTTCTCTCCCACTACGCTATTTTCAAAGTAATTGGGGGTGGGGGTGGGGGGGCAGTGAATAAACACAAAAGAAAACTATGAGGTGGCTGCAGTCTGTACAATCCCCCATCCTCACAGCAATGAGAAGGTTGTCAATGCTTTAATTAGCCCTACGATGCTGTCCCCCTTCACACCACCTTCTATATAGAAAGTGGTAAAAAGTGGGAGAGACACACGGGGACAATTTAAGGCCTACTGAAGATACATCCATAGAAAGCCCATCAAAGAAGCTTTGTGCGACAAATGCAGAAATCAACCATCATGTTTGACACATTAAAGAATTACAGGGCTCAAACAGGAACAGCAACACAACATCTGGGATGAAAACTAGACTTCATTTGGTCGGGTGCAACCTGAGAAAATGCACAACTAATAAAAAATTCAAAGTCTCACTGATGCTCTACAAACCTAATTTCACATGTCGCTTAATTGCACTGAGATGCTCCATGTTTGCCTAAGAAACATAGCGACTCCACAACTACTCTTTGGGTTGCTTTGAAAAGTCACCACCACTCACACAAGCTAATGCCTTTCCGTTACAGAGGAAAACACTCTGTTTGTGCCTACAGAGGGTCTGTGCTGCTTTGAGTGTGCCAGATCCCATCCTGCAAGGTGCACGGCTGACTCAACGTTACCAATTTTCATCCAAAATTATATTAAAAGATACAGCCACAGGACAGAGTATCTTACACCTACTTCATTAATAAGCGCTGTGCTTCCAGGTGTTTATTTCACCCTCTCTACAGCAAACACTAGCAAGAGCTTCCTACCTATCTCTTCTCAAAGATGGCAGTACTTCAAGCTGCTGCAGCACTTCCTTTTGGCAAGCTTTCCATATGGTTGGAACAAGGAGCTTATTCAGGGTAGAAGATACTCATGAACATGTCCAACTTCATGCCCAAGTTTGCACCTGAAATCACACTCAGCATCTTAGAGAATCAAGGTCTCTGCTTCCGAGTGCTTCCATCTAGCACATCACACCGGGACAGACCAAAGACAACAAATCACTGTAGAAAGGCTCGATCCAAAAACTCCATTGCAGACACAACCGTTAAAAGCTAACAGAAGAAACATGAATATAATTTTAATACAATCATTAAGGTGTTACCTGGAAAAATGCATATACTAGAGAAGTGCTATTATGTATATTGGTTGTCACATACACATCTTGTTTTGACAACACAGTTGAGATTATACATATCCACATTTTTAAAAGTTAATTTAGGCTAGCCTTACAGTTTAGTTAGGAAAAAAAAGACTAGGTGATTGGTTCAAAAGAAAGCATAGACCAGGGAGGGAAAAAAAAAGCCAGGCATGATGAAGTGTTTTTTATTGTGCTATATATTTTTATATTTGAGAGCTCACAACGGAGCCCAAATTCTTGGGTATACAATATAGAAAGCAAGAGCAATGAAAACCAAACTGAAACAAATACCAGGAATCACAAGCAGGCTGCAAATTGCTTTCTCATTAGTGCAGCTGAACACATGTGCCAGTGGTAACCTACCTAACAGCAAACCGCACCTCCAGCAAATTGCTGGAAGTTTCTTCCTTTAAAGTACAGATGGTTAAAAGGATATTAATTTAGATGAATAATGTTAAGTGCCTCCTTTCTACAAAGGGTGGAGCGATTCCACAAATTTGCCTAATTCCAAACTGCAGACTGCATTTTCAGTCTGGATTTTCAATGAAGAGGTCTACGAAGTGCCTCACAGCACGCTGTCCCTGTCAGATACCTTAGAGGGTGGCAGCTGAACCCCGCTTCAGTAGTGCATTTGTTAGGTCTCCACTGACGAGGTCTGTGCCCAACCAAAGCGTGGAACAGTCAGGCTGAGATTTTTATATGAAACCTTAAAGACAATTCAGTCCTCAAGGCTTCTACTGGTAGGAACAGAGTATGGAGGAAAGGCATGTGTGCATGGGGAAATCATTTCTGATTAATCAGGTGCAAGGAAACTGCAGATATCACACAGGTGCTCGTTCTCTGGCAAGTTTACATCACCAACTGAAGACCCATCAGTGCAAACTAGAACTTCAAAGGCTACAGAGCACAGCCAAGAGAAAGCTGTCCAATTATAACAAATTCATGGCATTTCTGTAACGCTGACTACATTGCTCAAGGAAACACAGGAGTACATGGGAGAAGGTAAAGAAGTCTTACCATAAATGTACTTTTAAATTAACATTTTTCTTCTGAGAAGATTAAAATAAATTTAAACTCTAAATAATAATTAAGAAATAAACAAATATTCATAGAAGGGCCTGATCAACACTATAAGTTGTTTCCAGGAAAGCCTTTATAATTGGTTTCCAATGCCTAAAAAAAAATCTCCAGCAGATTATAAATACCAGATGTAAGAGGACTGGAAGCAGATTCAAAATTTACCTGGGCTGTGAATATACCATGACCGTGTGTTATCGTGCTCAAGTCCATTTGTCTAACCATAGGAATAGCTTTAGGGTTTTTTTGTTATAATTAATATAAAGAATAAGTGCAATTTTATCTCTATTCCAGACCACCGATTTTACCTCAATGTCTGCTATCAAATCCCTGTCCAAGCTCACTTGTCCGAACTTTTACGCGGTCTGCGGAAGCTGGACATGTTTTCATTCAGTGCATAGATCCTTCGAGAGAACTCCTCAAACTCCCCTAAGACTTGTTCATCACACTCCACTGCCACAGCGTGCTCCACTGGGATGGAGTTAAAGTCTTCTAGCTGATCTCCCATGCTGAACCCCGTTGCTTCCATCCCCATGATCTCCTCTGCCTGCTCCACGGTGCAGCAAAGGACAGGGTTGAGTGAGGGTCGAAACTCACAGGGCTGCTCATTGCTTGCAGTGCCAGAGCACTCGCCAGGCAGAAATGCCCCATTTATTGCACTAGTATGTCCTAGACAAGACTCCTGCCGATCTTGGGTATTGTTTAGGCTCCAGTTTTCTCCATTTAAACTGCTGCATAAGTCCTCGCCTTTCTTGGTATTTCCTTTTGAGGAGTCCGCAGAGGTATCCAAGGAAGAAGATATCGATCCAGGTTTTTTATCTAACTCTCCTACATGGGCTGCGATGGCAACAGGCTGTGTTAAAGCAGAGTTGTAGCTAGGAGGAGGAGTTTTGTACTGTAGTCCTTCATTTCCCGTGCTGGCTCGTTTTCGGAGTCCTTTATCTGGAGAGGGAAGCCCACTGGAAAAGCCAATATCCAATCTGCTGAAGCTAGAGCTCTGTCTCTTTGGAACAGGAATTGCACTGGATGTATGGTGTCGATCACTATAAAAGAAGGAAAGGATAAATCACAGCTGTCAGGCATGCTCATGAGCAATACAGATGTTTAACCAAAGGCTGAAGCAATTATTTTATCACAACTACAGGCTTCGTTTGGCCAACTACTTGCATCCTAAAGTGCTAAAACCCCAAATGTGTTTAATGCTGTATGAACTACAGAAGACACCCCAGAGGACAGCTTTACTGAAAACTGGTAAGATCATGTAAGAATTTTTACAAAGCTCTACATTCTGAGAAGTCAAACACCCAAGAAACCACCATATTATGTTAATTTGTACTGTTAACACCATTTTATAGGACCAAGCTGTACTTTATGAATTATTACTGTTGACTGTATATTTATGTATTTATGGCCTGTATTAGGCCATCATAAACTCTTCAAAAGTAAGTAATAATGGCCGAATCCTCTAAGAGCAGCTTCTTCCAATGGTGGACTTTCCCAACTGCTGCACAAAGGAGGAAAAAAAAACCCCACACACTAATGTTGCTATTTGTAGAGGATGATTTTTGCCAGATCTTCTGCTTTTCTGTGCCAATCATTCAAATGTCAATCACTGTTTCTTGAGGAACATGAACTAATCAAGCTTAATTTACAAGTTTGATTTTACTATTTAATACAGTTCAACAGACCACTTACACTGTCTCAGGATCTATAGTGTGGAACATCCGCTTTACGTCACCTGGGGTGTGCTATGTGAATTTTCCTTCATCAGCTTAAGCCTTATCCAAATATAACCACTATCCTTTATGCAAATAGTATGTTGTACATTAACTTAAGCAAATGGTTCATTTTCCTCCCAAATTAAAAAAAAAACACCACACCCAAAAATACAACTATTACTGATCTGCTGAATGTATTAACTCAGAGATTCAACTGCTGTCAGTATGAGTCTCCTTCATTAACTCAATTTAAAAGAAACCCCTTCTACTCAAGGCCTGATACATTTTGGGATCTGTCTTGCAGGGCAAAAAAAAATAATCTTGGAATAGCAGTTATGAGTAATCCCTAGCTTGAATCCTTTTCCACATTATTTTTCTATTTTTTTCTCCCCTTTGTAAATAGGATAAGGTAGAGCGCAAAAAGTCCCTCTGTGAAAAATAAGCATCCCCAAGGCAGGGCAGTGTAGCGTACTACTGCTCTTTTAATTTCCTCTCCCACCTTACCTCCTCCTAGGCTGCCCCTTAATACATGCGTAGGGCTTCCTCCTCTTCCATAAAAACCTCAAATTACCTTAAGCAGAAATTGCTTTTCAGAATTTACAGTTGCAGACAGTGAAACAGAGAGATAAGCACCACACATGCAGCTAGCCACGAAAACATCAACTTTCTTCTTAGACTTCAACAGATGCTTCAGACCTTTTTAATGCAAACTCTGCACAGCATTTGCAGCTTTGTTTGCAAAGGTTTGGAGCATTCTTAACGGAGATGACAAAACAGAAAGCAGTTATGTGCCACAGATGCTAAGAAGTGCTGTATACATAGTCTTGGAGACTAGCCCTCAAGTCCCTCACTGACCAGAGACTTGAAAATACTTCCATTAACCCCTACACAATCAACCATTTATTTTTCAAATGATGTAATATGACAAACAGAAGAATCAGAGGCAGGACACTTGTGAACTTTATTTAGGCAATGTGCACTGCAGACATTGGGGATGGGCTGTTTCCCCCCCCCCCCCCCCCCAGCTTAGTGCTTTCTGCCCTGATTCAGAAAATGAATGAATACTTTGTATTAATTATTGGACTAGATTCTGTTTATCTTAAATCTTAGCTAAGAAACATTTTCACATTTCCTCTAGGTTTGCTGAATCTTCCTTAACAGCGAGCACAGGAAAAAAATAGAAGGCTACATTTTCACCTTTAACGGCAAAACGAGATATTTTGCTCTGTATCAAGTGACTGGAAACCTTACAACTAAATTATAAGTCTTAGGAATTTACTCAAGTTCCAAGATATGCACATATTAACAAAGCCAGATATCCCTCAATGCACTTCTCTGGGTCCAAGGGCCCATCCTCCTATGTTTACAGGAACTAATTCCTATTCTTCACAGACAAGTGACAACTGATTACTACAGACCACTGTTCAAATTATAAGGCGTTTTCAATTACGTAGATGGTGCTTTTCAGTGCAAGATGTCTAACGTTTGCTGCCTTTCCCGTTCCAGATATAGATATGCTGCAGAGCTGAACTATCTCCCTTTCTACTTGGACAGGATAGCATGTAACATGGTGATCTGCATACCTTACCAAAGAGGTGTGGCAAGATGCATGCCCCACCTTGAGACACAGAAACAAGGACAAGTAGTGGCTGCGTGCAATGGAACTGGGCAGTAAAGGCCTTCCTCCTCCCCCTTTCCTTACAAAAACTAAGTCCGAAGCACAGGCTGGGACCAGTCTTGCTATTAAGAGGAGTCTAAGCCTGCCACAAGTCTCTAGGAGTACGCAGGGGAGCCTCCAGGCAGGAGAGCTATGAGCTTTGTGCTACAAGGGCTTGGATACGTGCACTACCGTGATCCATCACTTTGACTCTAAATGCAGGAGGCTCAAAAGAGAGAGAGAAGCAAGAAGGAGAGGTGAGTTCTGTGCTCAGTCTAGTATTTTAGGTTGGGGAAAAAAAAAACCAATTCTGCTGCTGAAGTTCGCTTTGGTTTTTTGTACTGTCTTGTCAATTCAAGATCCAAAGGGCGACACATTTGCCTTTTGCAACTCTAGAATAAGCTGTATAAAACATGTTCCTGCATCTGCACCTATGTGACAAATCAGTTGTCTAATACCATTTAACACAGTCAGTGTGTGCAGTTCAAAAAGAAGATGGGCTGTGTGAGAACGCCATTCTCATACAAGCTCCTTTTCAAACTCGAAGGCCATTTATTGCCATCCCTTTCCAAAAGAAATGGGTGGTTCCCAGAACTGATTCCAGTATTACACCCCCTGCAACAACGATAAAAAACATTCTGCTTGGTTTCAATCAAGATATCAGGGGTGAGCCAAATGGGAATATATTCCTGCTGAACCGGAACTCAGGAGGGCTGCAGATTCCACAGAAAGAACCCCATACATCTGAAATTAAAAAAGCAGGACTAGGAATAACACAAGATGTACAGGCAGAAAAGGGTAACTTCCTTCTCCCCCATGCACAACAGATGACAGATGCAAAGATGTATCATGTTAGTTCTGTAGACAGTTTGGGTCTATGCTTACCAAGGGACAGCCGAGACAGCTGGAACAGTCTACATGCTAGCTGCAGAACTTATGGCACAAGACAGTTGTATCCTTTGCAAAGGAAAAGTCTGACATCAAAGAGTCAGATCTGCAACACCCCACAGAGCAGCAAGGGCTTCCTGTCTCATATCTAGACGCAATGACAAAAGGGCTTTATAAGAAATTCTGCCATTTCTCTGGATTTTATTCAATCATCTAGGTTGAAACAGGCATTTAAGAGATTAAAATCTAATCCAGGAAGAATTTAAAGCTGTAGCTTCCTGATCTAAGTACAGATGAGTCTTTCTTAAAATAGTCACAAGGCTATCTACTCTTTACACAATATCTTAGTGATAAAAGCCCTTGCCTGAAATGTAAGCAGTCAGAAGAGGGTCCAGAAAAGTTACAAACACAGTGGCCTAAACACCAGCCTATAGACAGGTTTGGAGAGTGCCCTCCTGTTGAATACACCCCCTTGCAGCACATGATGCAAGTTCTCACAAAGGTAAGAGCCATCTCAGAGGAGGAGGACATGTAGGAAAAGAAGAACAGAAAGCAATCCTAGGTTTATCCTAGCTCCTGAAGTTGGAGAGGCACACTGTCATGCAAAACAAGTAATTCTTGGAGAGATCAGACTCAAGGCAAAGCCTCTTCACCACTGGAACAAGTAATACCTGCTACTCCTGTTTGTTGTGCTGGACTATGCTTCAAACTTGCTCAAATTAATTTCTCTTAGATCAGATTCTTTAAAGGGCAAAGACTGGAGTATGGCATAAGACCACTTAATTGGCAAATGCCAAATTACCTTCAGCAAGTGCTGATCAGCCTGATCTAGGCACAACAGCAAATTCTCTATTCAGCAGCAGAAAGAAGCAGCACCAGAAGAAAAATCTAAGTTGGTTTACTCAAGACACATGAAAACTGTGGCGTATAATCAGCTTGAGAAAAGCAGCTTTACAAAGTGTTCTGGTGGGCATATAAACTTAAGCTCCTCCTAAAAAGAAATGAGCCTAAATTCCTTTGTAAATCTAGGCCTTACAGGCAAATGGGTGAGAAATTAATTAGTTTGCAGAACCAGGAGATTTTTTAAAGAGCCTGTTATGACACGGCTATTCAAGCTAACACTTATGTATGCCTGAACAATACCTCTTTAGTGTAGCAGCCAAAAAAAAAAAAATTAGTCTTCCCTTCCTTACTAAGTTGAACTGGCAGAATGATCTATACTAAGTGATCTAACAGCCTAAACATAGCAGCAACACAAAGCTAAGCTCCCTCATCTACAAAATAACTTCCCAGTTAATAGAGTGCATAAGGCTGCCCTATAGGGCAGTAAAGCAGCAATGATCTTCATTAATCATGCAAACATTCAAACTAATTAATTAGAACAAAAAGCACTTGCAGCCAGGTTCCTTAAGCTACATGCAATGACATAGACCTTACTTGAGACTGCAAAACCAGGTTTCAAGCTTCTGGGAAGCTTGAAGGGAAGATTTCTGAAACCAGCCATTGCTGCCAATACATATGAACAGGATGGGTTTAGCTTTAGTCAGAAATAAATACAGGGATAAGAGCCCAAATCTGAGAAAGCAGGAACAAAGACAATGGAATGGCTTAACTGTTTATCAAATATTATCTAATTCATTTAGATAAAAGTAAATATACACGAAGGACTTTGGAAATCAGCTGCCTTAGAGTTCGCTGCCTAGGCTCCTTCCACAGTTACCGGAGAGAAGGGTGGGTAATACCCTATTGAGAGTCATTTATAATCAGTAGGAAAGTCACCCTCCCAAGACGCCTGATCTTGATCACAGGGGCAACCTAGGCATCTAGTTTAGGCTGAGCAAGGAGTGTCTAGAAGGCAAACATGAGAAGATGAATAGCTCTCTGCATAGTTTTAAGTACAACAATGGTCATAATCTTGCAGGCAAGTAAAATAAAACCAAAATGGCTCTAGGTACAGTGGGTTAAGCAGTTAAGTCAAGGGGTCTCTTCCTGTTCCATCACCTTCCTCCAGGTGAGGATGCCATGTCACATTAAGGTCAAAAGTTATGTTTACAGAGGCACAGAGCTCAGAAATACTAGGCTGCTATTAATCTTCATGAAAAAAAAAGCAGCTGATGGAGGGTCTCTATTCCATTTGCATTTTCCTTGGGGAAAAGTTTGTACTGTTACCAGAATCCATAGCACTGCATCATGGCAAAGTCCAGAGAAAGAGACATGATGCTTTTATCAACTCTCACAGCTCATGGAATTAATAAAAAAACAAACATATTTAAAAAGGAAGTTAGATGAAGTTAGAAAACTATCATCCAAATTCCACGAAACTTTAAAGACTGTAAGGTATTGTCACCAATGAAAAGAGTTTGGCTTGCAGGAGCATAGTACATTCCTCTAAGGTACAACCTTGACCCGAATTACTGGGGTTGAGCTGGTTCAGCTTCCAGCCACAATTACTTGGTCAGTCTTCAGAGACAGCAAACAGGTGTGGACACCTGTCCAAAAAGAACAGCCTGCAGCTAGTGGAGTATAAAAACTGATCTGATGAACTGTCATCAGGCCTTAATGACTTTTAGTCATCAAGCTGGATCAGACCAGAACCAGTTACATATAGGAGTATGTATAGTACCTATCAGGAAGCAGGATTTATAAATAAATAAATAAATAAAAAGAAGAGAAACCTCAGCTCTATTGGACATTATAGAGAGAGAGTAACATCGTCACCAATCTCAATGTTTCAATTGCATCCAAATCTCAAAAGCCAATTCATAACAGTCTAATTTCAGCTGTAAATTTTACTGGCAGCCAAATTAGAAAGTAGCTGTTTGCTCCCCAAAATACTAGTTTTCACTAGTTAATAAATAGTCGGTTTGGGCATTCGGACAGACCTAAGGCACAAGACAGACTCCATGCTGTAAACAGGCAAGATAAAGGTAGGATACAAACATTTCTAAAGTTATTTTCCTAGTGAATGGATCCTGGTTGCAATCTGTTTGCACTTGTGATAAAAAGAAAAAGTTTCTTCAGTCAGATTCACTTGTGATTATTTAATCTGTCTGCAAGGGGCTCAGAGAAACTGTAAAGCAGTATGAGAGACAGAATACAACTCACAGGCTCAAATATGTATCTTTTCTTCCCCACAAAATGTTTCCTCTGAGGAACATTACTGGATCACAGCTGGTCAAAATACTAAATCTTGATTGCCTGGCCAGAATCCAAAATCCACAGCTACAGCTCTTTGGTATGAGAATACTTAAAAAAAAAAAAAATAACTTAAACACCATTTGATCTTTTTTGTTGCAAACTATGACCTCATGGCAGTAAGAACGCTAAATGAAGGTGTTTAAGTTGGTTTATAGCCATCTGAAATGTTTGAAGCTCCAAGCGCAGCTCTGAGCCAATATCATGTCAACTGTGCTAAAAGCAATAATAGTTTCTCACCTTCTTAGAGATTACTGGTTAAATAACGTACAATAGCAACAGGGCTGCAAAGGGAGGCTGCCAATATGAAGTTAAGGTGAAACTGCATCTTTTGGCAGCTAAGAAATTCTGACACAAGCTTTAGAAGAAAATAATCTTCATAAATTAAGCTACCAGAGGTTTTTTAACTCAAACATTAAGTTTAGAGCTCCTCTTGAATCTAGCAGTATATGAATCAAGACATACTTCGAAACACAAATGTAAGCCTTGGCACACAAGTATTTTTGAGCAAAGCTTTTAAATGCAGGCTCGAAAGGACATCTCCCCGACTACAGACGTGACCTTCTAAAGGAGTATCTCGTATTTGCCAGCATTAGGTAAGCCTATTGTCTAATCTATTCACTAGGAAAAAAATATATCTCCTCACTAGACTGCTCAAGTTTGCAGTGTGCTCTTTACTTGCCACTAATAATCACAAATACTATCCCTCAAAAGTTACACCGAGTGAATAAAATTAAGCTGAAGAATAGGAGAGAAAATGAAAGAGTCTCTTGATTTCATGCAACCATGATTAAGAGTCTGACTTGTGAAAGGTAAATCTGAACATGCAAAAAGGAATAAAACAACGTTCAGAACGTACAGGCTACATATAAGTAGAGATTTGGTCTCAAAAAGCTAGAATAAACTGCATGCTCAAAAGAAAGATTTTAAGAGAAAAACTGTATGGGGCCTTTTGCATCAGCAAAAGCTAATCTTAAAAACAAGCTGCTTTTCTGGAAGCCAGTGAGACTAAAAAAACTGGAAACAGAGAATTACACCCAAAAGGAAACAGAAAAGATTTGAGGGACCACGACTGAGACAGTCTACATCAACAACAACTTTGTCTCATCATCTTTCATGTTAAGTGTCAACGTCCAGATTTGATATCACAAAAGTAAGTTTTTGCAGTTCGGCAGCTTTCATAACAGTGTGCAGCAACCAAGATCTGTCTTTTTTTCATCTATACACAGTACAAATAATATTTTTCAGTATGGGGAAGGGGGAAGAAAAGTAAACACAGCAGAATATAGGTGCCAGGAGAGATATGAAGAGGGAAGCAGAGCCTGTAGACCTGCAAGCTTGCTGCAATAAATCACGCACACTGGGATGTGAAAACATGTATTAATCATTTAAGTGTCATGTCTGAGAAACCAAAACAACACAAATCTCACCAGGCAGAGGGAGTGATCCAGGGAACCTTGATGCAACGGCACTGGACTCTGCAGACCTTCAACAGGGCCACGGGCTGGCCCGGAGCTCCAGGCAGAACATGGAAGTTCATGAAAGCCTGAAGCAGAGACTTTAAAGATAAATTTGCTCCAATAAAACTATGAAATAGGCGGGCTCTTTCACAAAAGCTGTGGGGTTTTTTTGTTTGTTTGTTTTTAATCTGAAGGGGTAAAGAAACTATTTTGTACTCTAATCTAGGCTGATGGTTAGCAGAGAAAGAGGATAAGCCTGAAATAACTATGTTTTTCAGTTACCCTGAATATCTAGGGGATTCAATCCCATTCCAGACGTCAGAGAAATACAGATGTCTCCAGTTAAAAGCAAAAATGAGAACGATGCATGGGCTAGGAGTCCAACAGACAACCAGTCCCATTCAAAGAGAAACTAAGCACTGTGTATTGTATTTTAGCAGTGTGATTATGATTTGACAGAACTTAAATTCAGCAAAACCCAGCTACAGTGCTAAGAAAGGAAACTGAAGACCCACAAAACCAAAAGCAAACAAACCAGGCAGTGCAAGCGAAGTGTAGATAAGAAAAACCCATTGCTGCCTCGTATGTTCCTGCTCTCATCCTGCAAATTAAGGACAACCTGGAAATACCCTCTGCCACAAACCGTAGTCAGCAAAGTACCAGATGACTCCCCTATAGTACCCTGAAAACAAAAAAATCCTTCAAATCTTCATTTTAACAGCTGGTAGCTTTTATGCTTGTTTAAATATATGTTATCAGATATCATCCACAAGACAGTGGGCATTTGTACTCTGCTACGTATGTGCTCAACTGCAATGCTCGATTATGAAAGTCTAGCCAGTTCTTCCTCTTGAGCTAGACTCCCCGTAAAGCCTCATTTCCATTTATATTATTAGGAAATACTAAGAAGCATTGTTTAGAATCATTAGCCTTTAAAAAAAAAAATCAAAAATGAACAACTATTCATACAAGTTTTGGAGGTGAGAAGGAAATGAGGCATAGACATTCATGGCGGGGCGAGGAAGAAGGGAATGTGATACTCCCAGAGAACTATGCTTAATACTTCTACATGTTTTGAAATATTATCCAGCCAAAAAATGTGTTTTGTCTTCCTAACGATTGTGTATCACCTATAGGGAAAAAAACCCTGGTTTTACGATAGCAAAATTTCTAAGGCATAACTGAAGCTTCCATTATCAGTACTTGAAAGTCAGCACACACCAGAAGGGAAGCACAAATACCTGCATTTTGAAAATTACTCCCATTTAACATGTCCCACCAGTCATCCCACCTCTGATTACTCCAGAGCAAACCAAACATCATCAACCTGCACCCCCCTCCCACCCTACTGACGAGTACACACAAGTGCTATAGAATTTACGGTTTCGGTATTTTTGTCCTTCATTCTCAGACTTGCTTAGGGGACCACACATCATCTTAGGATTTTTACATCACTATGATGGATACCACACAAAAATCTCACAGTAATATCTTCCCGATGAAGAAAGCTTTTCTTTATGCATCCTGCTAGTGGATCAAAAGAAAAGCAGGGAGAATCTTTTCAGCTGTGTGTGAAATTACTGACAGAATAAAACGCACAGGGGGCTGAGCTTCCTCTTCTCCAAGCCTGTTTACTTCCACTGTTTTGTTGGCAGAGTTGAATTTCCATCAGGCAACGCTTTTTACAGTATTGCTAAAAGCTGATACTTTTTCTACGCCTGTATTTGTTTTCCTTTGCCAAGACTCTCCTCCCAAAATAAGTGATCTGGACACTAGTTTAGAGTTCACATGGATCAGCATTTCTGTGCAAGGAATGAAAGGTAACAAAGCCAAAGAGGGACACAGAAGCAGGGGCTGGTAAGAGCTGTGGCATGATGATGTCCATTAGGATTTCACCCATTGAAGCAGAATTTTTGTCCCAAAGGTCTGATATATTGAGCTGTGTTACTCTGCGGCACTGACCCTGTTTGAAGCCTGATCTTTTCAAATGGAGCAACAACAGAAAGCTTATTTTTGGTTTTGCCTAGAAGGATATGTGATCTTGTATTGTCTTTAGAACTGATGAGTTGTTCTTCCCATGTTCTACATATTGCAGGAAAAAACAAAAAGACGACACTTTTACAGCTTAGCAACATTTTAGGACTCTACTAAAATATAGCAATAAGAAAACTGTTGGAATAGTGAAATCCTTTAAAAGTTGCAGAAGTGGCTACACAAGAGAAGGCTGTATATCAGCAGTTTGCCTGTTGGTTTTCAACCCAAAACTATGCATCACATAACACTTTCCGCATTCACTTCAGGCAAGTATTTCATCACTAAAGAAATCCACCTTATGCTATGCTGCCATGCAGAGCACGCAAGAGACTAGTCTGCATTACGCTAATAAAAGCTCTGCTACTTCTGCTGGTTTAACATGTAAGGAATTCAAATATAATGAATAGCACTAGAAAGTTTTAACTCCACTGTTAAAGAAGGGCCAGTGCCACAATGTTCAGTGTCATTTCATAGCAGATTTAAAGATTAGTTCAAGGTTGGTTTGAGTCTCCCCTAAAAGCCATATACTAGCCCCCAAAAATTAAGGTTTGGCTATTAATGTTTTGTAGTTTGTTATTAGGAATAACTACTTTCAGTTAGAAAGACTGGAAGCACTCTGTCACCACGATTTAGCATTATATGTGCCAGAAGGAATTATTTCTCAGACCAACTGAAGCAATGAGGGAGTCCACATCCATCACCAGAGCGTCTGGCAGCAAAACCTGGTAAGGTTACCTCAGATGGGATGATACTTTCAATACCTTGGAGTATCCAGGGTACCTGCATGGGGCCAGGTATGACGGAGGGACCACACAAGACTTGTGCAACTTTGAAGCAGGGAATAATTAACCTAGGGATCCTAAAATGGCACAATGCTATGTTTGGGTGGGATTCAGGCACACAAAGAAGGAAGATGAGAATGGAGGACAGAGTAATTGCTTAAGCTAAGAGGCTGCATGCACATACACAATTCAAAGATCTTAAATTTAAAAAGTAAGAATACAACTCATGTAACACCTGCAGAAATACACTTGCTAGTGAATTGTGCCTTCTGCATTTACTGAAGTTTATTTCAGTTTAAAGGAGAATTGGTCAAGCCTCATGCTCAAACAACTGCTGCAAGATAAGCCTACATTAACTTTAGTCATATAATATAGAAATCAGAAAGCTGCGCTGCCATTCAGCAAGACCTGGACAGCCTGGAGAGTTGGGCCAAGAACAACCTCATGAAGTTCAGCAAAGGCAAGTGTAAGGTCCCGTACCTGGGGAGGAACAACCCCAGGCACCAGCTCAGGCTGGGGGTGACCTGCTGGGAGGCAGCTCAGCGGAGAAGGACCTGGGCGTTCTGGTGGGCAGCAAGTTGCCTGTGAGCCACCCGTGTGGCCAAGGCAGCAAATGTTACCCTGGGGAGCACCAGGAGGAACATAGCCAGCAGGCTGAGGGAGGGGATCTTTCCCCCCTGCTCTGCCCTGGTGAGGCCACCTTTGGAGTGCTGTGCCCAGTGCTGGGCTCCCCAGTTCAAGAGAGACAGGGAGCAGTACTGGACAGGGTTTAGTGGAGGGCTACAAAGATGAGGGGACCAGAACAGCTCCCTGATGAGGAAAGGCTGAGAGAGCTGGGCCTATTTAGCCTGGAGGAGAGAAGACTAAGAGGGGAACTTATCTATGTCTACAAATACCTTGAGGGAGAGTGTCAAGAGGATGGGACCAGGCTCTTTTCAGCAGCTATTTTTATTAGCAGCAATTACAATCAACACAATTTGTGTTGATTGTTAATTCAGGTTCCCATGCAGCTCACTTGAATTACACGTTTAAAGCAATGGGAAGCCAAGCACTGACAAGGCTAAGACCTGTCCTGCTAAGGCTGTTACACCTTTCTACCCTCCTAAACTACTGTATTACAGAAGGTCCACGTGCAACCAACCCTTAGACAAAGTTCTTAGAATGATTAATTCACCTCCCTCTAGCAAAGAGCATTGTTTTTCAAACAGTCACCTTCCCCCACTCTGTACACCTCTGAAAAGTGGTGCGGGCCCTTCATATGGAAGATGATACAATGAGCAGAAGAAAATTATGGACATTTACACTGTATTTTGGAAAAGTCACAATCTTCACGCAGCATGCTTAACTTGTGATAAGTTGCTTGCTTGTGAAAAATTCCTACATCTAAATTTTTTGTAGCATCAACCTCTATTCTTTTTAATTACAAAAAAAATACTTACCATCTAACCATTAGCCCAAGCTCCATGAAGTTTTTCAGGTTCGGAAGAGTTTGCCTTAAGTCTGGAGTACTCAGCCCATGTTGATATCTAAGCTACAAGAACAGAAAAAACTACAATCAGCACTGCTTTCCAAAACTCAGATTCCAATGAATACAACACTATGGTCAGTTAATTCCCCAGGTTTTCAAAGAAAGTGTAGAGTAATCAAGCAGTTCCAAAAGATCTATTCCCCTTACAGAAATGTTCCATTTAATACTCATAACCTCTTTTTAGCAAAACCCACCCAAGAACCGCAACAAAATAATCAATCTACTGTTAAACCTCATTATACTTTTTCCATTTCCTATCTGCAACAGGAGAGCAGCCTCACAGCTTAATAAAAATATAGCCTTTAAGTGAAAGGACCAAATTTCAACACTACGTTCTATATTCACTGATTCAAAAACACTTATTTGTGGACATCTGTCTTTCTGAATGTATCAATGTATGCTGGAATCAGTAGTGGAATTATTACAGTAACATAAACTAGTAAAAATACACACTGTCACACAACTAATCTAAATCTATGTTCCTTACACAGTTTACACGAACATTTAAACTGCTGCTCTTATTCTCATAATTAAACCCAGCATTCAAATAAAATGCCATGTAGCTAAGAGAAAGGCTTCAAGCACTGACTTAACTTTATCCCAAGTATTAACTCCTATGTGGGTGCAAATGTAAATGAAAGATCCAACACACTGACTCCATGCAAACCACAACTTCTTTTACCCTCAGATTATTAAATGAAGTACAGATGACATAACTGCCACTGCTGGCAATTATAAACTCCTTATTTAAGAAGTCCTCAAGCTAAAAACGTCTCTGAAGAAAACGGCACAGGGAAGGGAAAAAGTCCATCTGTCTTTCAAGATTGAATCTCAAAACTTTAGGGAAACTTTGCAGGGAAATTTATCCCTTGTGTGGTTAAAATATGAAAAAAAAAAAAAATCCCTGAACTCCAGTTTCTTTAAGACTACCAGAATGAAGCAGTATCAACTTAATACACAGTTCTCTGCAGATGTTAACACCCTCTACAAGTCACAGTTGACCTCCAATATGCACATTCACCAACTGCACAAACTTGATACCAAACAGAGCTACTTGCTGAAACATGGAACAAACCCAAAGTCAAATTTGCTTTTTAGAATTACACACCTGCTTCCATAACTCATGAAAGTATGGTGTACGCAAGCATCCTCAAAGTTAGAAAGACTGATTTCTGACTTCTCCCAAACAGGCCAATCAGTTTTCCACAGAAAAACACTCTTGAAATTGGGAATGATTTCTATGTTTGTCTGAGTTTTAGAAAGAAAAATTGCTTTGGAAGAAAATCATCCTCAATACTGTATTCTGCAACAGGAGGCCATTTATTACAGTTTATTATTTCCATATGGACACAGCCAAGTCATACGGTGGGCTTGGATTCATATTTTCTGCTACAATGACAGAGCCTGGATTAAGACAACCACACAATATAAATTACTAAACGATCACCACATTCTCCTGATGGGATTACAGTGGATTTGGTTAACCAAGGAACTAGCCTGAGGCAAAAGAAATAAAAAGAAAAAAACACAAAATCAAAAACATTACATTTGTTCCTCCTACTACAATCAAATGCTCACAGAATACCCCTTTTTTTAGTCGTCCTTAAATTCTAAAGTTTCAGAGCATGAAAAGAATTGGATTAAGGAATCCCTCTATTTCTAACAGCCAAGAAAAGAGGAATGCATGCAAGACTCATATCAAAACATGAGCAAAGCAACTGTTTCTGCTAAAACACATTTCATATTGCAAATAGTAGAGATGCATCGTAAATCAAGTTATGATGGAAGTTTTGTGAAACCTCTAGAAAAAAGATTTCATGTTATAAATTTTATTCTGTTTTGGCTTTCTAACCACTTAAAAACAAAGCAATATTGCCTTATGTGTCTGGATCAATACAAGTTGATGATGGTGTATTTATAAAACAAACCTACAAGTAAATCAGAAGCTGCTGAAAAATTCACCTGCCTTCTAGTGACAGGAAAAATATAATAATAAAAATAATCAGTTGAAGCACCAGAGCCATGAGTTACTTTCAGGGTTTTAATCTGGTTGCAAAATTACCTCCCCATCAATGCAACAAGGTTAACTCCTACTTCACAGTGGTCTGCAGTAGTTCCACATACCAAGAGATATCTAAGTCTATGAGTAGAACCCACTACACATGCTGCACATGGCCGGGGGGTGGTGGAATGAAGAAAGATTTCTCTTTTACTTAAAGGAGCTGAACTCCTCTTCCTCCTACTCTTATCCTCTGGCAACACTGCATCATTAGTAAGGAGGTGGGGTTTTTAACCCAAACCATAAAGCATTTCTCACACACCTTTCCCCTTTCCTGAAGTTCAGTACTCTTTAACAGCCAGCACCAAACATACAGGGACATTTACTCCATCTCATCCAATAAATAAGACACTGAATAACAGTAATAACCATCACCTGTGTGACCTGTTACAGTAGGATACAAGTACCCTTTAACATTGAAATCAACTTTAAAATAAGAGAAAAATGTAGGGAGAAGACAGCTGCTTTGTTCATGAGACTTAAAAGGGCAGAAAAACAAAACCAGAAAGAGAAGACCTTGGGGGTGCTTGTGGATGAAAAGCTGGATATGGCCTCGCAACGTGAATTCACACCCAGAAAGCAACCCATGCCCTGGGCTGCATCCCCAGCAGCGTGGCCGGCAGGGCGGGGGAGGGGGCTCTGCCCCTCTGCTGAGACCCCCCCCACAGCGCTGCGTCCAGCTCTAGAGTCCCCCACATCAGAAGGACACGGACCTGTTGGAGCGGGCCCAGAGGAGGCCACAGAGCTGGTCAGAGGGCTGGAGCCCCTCTGCTGTGGGGACAGGCTGGGAGAGCTGGGGCTGTGCAGCCTGGGGAGGAGAAGGCTGCGGGGAGACCTTAGAGCAGCTCCCAGTGCCTGGAGGGGCTGACAAAAGTTGGAGGGGGACTTTTTACAAGGGCCTATAGTAAAGGAACAAGGGGGAATGGCTTTAAACGGAAAGAAGGAAGATTTAGATTAGATATTAAGAAGAAACTTTATACTGTGAGGTGGCAAGGCACTGGCACAGGTTGCCCAAAGACATTATGGATCCCTGGCAATGTTCAAGGCCAACTTGGATGGGGCTTTGAGAAACCTGGTTAATGGAAGGTGTCCCTGCCCATGGCAGTGGGATTGGAACCAGATGGACTTGAAGGTCCCTTCCAACCCAAACCATTCTGTGATTCCATGACCACGTGCCGTCTTGATTCTCCTAAGAAACAGAGTTCAAATTTCAACTGTTGCTATTAAACACCACTCATCTCCACCTGCCTCACACTAAGTTTCCAAAGGAACCAAGTGACATTTACAAAAGCAGCATTTTATTTAAAAATTAGATTGCTCCTTCAGGATATTACAAACCCAGCCATCCAAAGAAAATGTGCCTGTTAGAGTGAACAAGTGTC
This sequence comes from Falco rusticolus, assembly GCF_015220075.1. Lineage (NCBI taxonomy): Eukaryota > Metazoa > Chordata > Aves > Falconiformes > Falconidae > Falco > Falco rusticolus. The sequence goes on along the minus strand of NC_051188.1, from coordinate 3,090,696 downwards.
CAAGATTTGCGTTCACATTTATGACCACGTATTCTCCATAGGACTGTGAGTAAATAATTAATGATGTTTAAGTAATAAAATATTAATTGCCATTTCCTTACTAATATTTAGTTCCTATATACAGCTTTGTTTTCCCAAGTGCTGTGTGAAACTTACTTGATTGAACAAAAACACATAGTATACATGAACTGCTAAACAAATAAGCTAAAGATATCAGACACTTCAGACAGGAGTCTGAGTCTGTTCTCACACCAGTTACTAGCAACACTTACTCCACAGAAATAAGATGTAGAAGATGAACTATTCATAAAATAGAATGCATCTCAAGCAAGAACTTAAGGGTACTGATATTTGGGGGTGGGGGGTGGGGAAATCACACTATAATTTCTTTCAATTACACAGATTCCTTTACTCATCTCAAAAAAAGGACATTTCAACATTTTACTGTCTTTGATTTCTACGTCAACTGTTATTGCTCACTTAGAGATGTAAAGAAGTAGTTTAGCCAAATGTATCTTTAAGTACATATTCATGTTTCTACAAGATTTTAGAAAACAACTCTAGATTAAACCAATTTGATTACTTTCCGAGAAAACTTGTATCCTCAAGCCTCTAACACTACAAATCCAGTGAGATAAACTTAAGAATTTCAACATTATGAAAAGACTTTGAAAAGAGGATAGACAGTAATTATAACTGTCAGGAGGTAACTGTCTAGACTGCTTTTGTAAAATCTGATTTTATTATATTTTTTTTTGTTCTAAGACAATTTCAGGAAGTACCTGTACAGAAGAATCTGAAGAAAGAGGAAATTATGTTTATATTAAGGCCAACTCTGACTCTTAGAAGACCAGCCTATCATACTAGTTAGTATTTTATGTTGTACTTAGTATTTATTCCAACATTACAGAAAACCATAAATGCTGACATAAACTGCATTTAAAACAATGGTTCTCAGAGTGAAAGGTAGATTTATTCTTAAGACTTGTATTAGCTATCTAACAAAGTATTTGAACAATTTCCACCAAAGACTAAGAAAGCTGTCCCAGCTAACACAACCACAGTACTAGCTGTAGGTGAGGCATGACAAACAAAGTTAACTCCTAACAAGTCAGGCATAATTGGTTTAGACTCTTTGGGAAGAAGAAGTTTCTATCTGTATTTCCTTTTGTGCAATGGTTTGAACTCAGACTGGAAGTGTCAGTCCTCAGCAGTGGATCACCTCCAACCTGAGCATCTCTAAACCACTACTGCCATCCAAGTATCTTCCAAGTATTTATTTTGTCAGCTAGGCTGTTAACTACTTAAGCTTTTATGTAGTCTGACCTGATTTTCATTATCACCTTCCTAAAGGTAACAGTTCCACAATAAAACATTAATTCATCAAATTATGACAAACATAGCTATGTCATTTGTTAAGTAATTCAAATACAAACCTGCAAAGGCTCCGTTACTCTCCTATAAAGTCCGTAAAAGAAGTATTAGGACTACTGAAGTTTTTCAAATAAGTTGGCTTAAAAAGAAATCATTTAGCCATTATTTCTAGGTAACATCAGATCGTACCCAAGATTAAATCTAGAGCTTTTGCCACTAAGGGGCTGCCTCTTAAGAAAAATAGTAGTATCCTGCGTTTATGTGCAAAAAAGAATAGCCCATTTCCTATGCTAATTCCTGTAACAGTATTTAATGACTAATGGTATACAAGTATATACATTTACTTCCAGCCAGAAACCACAGAGTACCTGGACTGGAATATCCTTTTTGGGGAGCACAGAATGACTCCAATTCTGAACTCATCTGTTCATCATTTACCATATTGTTTCCCCATCCATTTTCATCTTGTTCTAAGACATGTGGAAGCAGCCTTACAGCTCAGCCTGTTAATAAGATTCAAAATACCAGCCCCTTCAGTACATGTTATGCGTAATACTCAAGTCTACACTGAAGTGTCCAGCATTTTTGCACTTCTCTTAGCCTCTACTGCAGACAACTGGTCCTTGATGTTGTAGCACCGTCTGTATCTACACAAGAGGTGGACCCAACCCAGTACTGCACTATGCAAGCTCATGTACTGTTAAGGCAGTCAAGAACAATTTTGAATTATTTTCAATTGAATGAGGAGTTTTTCTTGATAGCATCAAGCATTTAAAAAGGACATCTGCTCCACAAATGTGAAAACCTATAAACAAAAATAGAAGCTGAAGTGTTCTTTCAATCAAGTTCGCAGCATTGGTTAGAAGCCAAACATTTACATAAGGTTTTCAGAGGATGTCAAGTACTGGGACAGAAATATAAAATTCAAGTTTTAATAAAATGACATAGTTAATTGTTTTACAAGATCCTGGATGACTTTTCAGAGTATGAGGGAGCACTGGCTGGGATTCAGATGACTAAGCACTGCAATAATGAAAACAGAAAGTGTTGTTACAATGCCTGTTGCTATATAAACAACCTTGGGGGATCAGTGAAATAATGCCTGCTGCTATATAAACAGTTGTGTGCGTTTATACCTTTTGGGGAAAATTATAAAATTTTAGATTTGCACTCTTAACATGTTGCTTGCCTTTGTTTTATTAAAGCTAGCTAGTTGTTCTAGCTCTGAACAGCTACATGGGTTTCCTGAAAAACCCTTAGGGTACAACATTAGCTAAACATGTGATATCAGTTAGCTCTTTAGATAACGCATCTCAAAGCTAAACATTTAAAATTAATTTTCATTTTTCATATCTAAAAGACTGTCAGTATACACCTATCTCAGTGTAAAAGTAAATATAACCAAGGCTTGCTTTTTTTTTTTTTTTTTAAGCTTCTTGGGGAAGTTGGGGGTGGGTGGGAGGGAAGCAACATAGCAAGCACTGTGATTACAGCAAGTCTTCAAGTCCTCAGTCTTGCTTTCAGAAGGAGCAAATACAGAACTGCCACAGCAGTGACAGCCCTCACCCAAACAAGAGGAAGTGCTCAAATACACAGCTATTTTTATGGAAATGCTGACTTGTTATTGTGATATGCCAATGTCTGCCTCTCTCTCTCTCTCAAGTGGATTTCAAGGCTGTTCAGAGGTCCACCCTGGTAAGCAGATGTTTACTTTGTAATTCTTCTAAGGGTACTAAACTAACAAGAAAAACAAGTTACATCAACATCCTTGAAGACCCATGTCCTTCATTAATCCATTAGGCACAAGCTTTAAAGTTCCTCAAGCTGACCCTGCCTGCCTAGAGCCTTCATTAAGTCCATCTCAAAGGACCTGGATCACAATTTTGCTTTAGCAATAACAAGTAAGGCATACAAAGAGCAATCAAGGCAGTAACTGGAGATAACTCTGTTTTAAGCTGTCCCTTCAAAGGCTGCTTCCAATTACACCATTATTTTTAAAACATGTGTCCGATTCCCCCCCCACGTACAAGGCAGAGGCTGCTATAAGACACATTTCTCCTACTTTGCTCTGTAACAGTCACAACTAACAGTTGAAATACTGCAAGTCACTGGTCCAAGACACTCAATAGTACAGTTGGGAAATGTTGATCTCTACATTATGGCTAAGCATCTGCACACAGGTCTGCACAGAGCTCTAAATGATTCAGTTCTCACAAACTGCAAATGCCTATGTAACTTTTTCTCACCACTGGTTCCTCCTACCCCAAGAACAGCCTGTCTCCTCTCTCCTCTCAGCCTGGGGAATTTTAATTCAATTCCACCTGAAAGGTAGTGGAAATTCATGCATGAAACCTAAGTGCATCAGTGATTCAGCAGTGACCAGGGAAACAACACACTCATCAAATAACAGCTCTAATTCCCTTCTACCTTCTTTGATTTGCCTTAGCACTCTATTTAGCTGCTGCTTCCCCTCACATCCACCAAAATGTGAAGTCTGATCAACATTAAAACACAGCAGCAGCCTGGATGCTAATGCTCAGCAACTTGTAATATTCTGCCAAACATTTACGAAGTAGTTTTCTTCCAATTTTTAAAAATGAAATGTGATAATAGGCAATATTTAATACCAGATTTTGGTTTCACAGCAATAGTGTTTATTGGAGATAGACCATAAAAAAATAAGGAAATAGGAGTACGTGCTTGAATACATGCAGAACACACTGTAGAACTAAACATTTAGATGAGCCAAAAGCCGCCTTTCCTCCAGGACTCTCTCATACATATTTGTGAAACCTTTCCTGAGTGTAAACACAATACCTCTCCAGAGAGGTGTCTCAAACATCAGCCTTCATGGTTTGAGTCTGGTGTCTCACTACAGATATGGGAAGCCACCGTCAAAGACAGACTGGGGGAAACAGCCACTTACATAGGTAAAGTATTCCTGTAAAATTTGGTGGTTAGTGGGCTTATTATAAAAATAACATATATAGGCCCCTTTGCCCATAAAGGTGCCTCTCATATACCATGACTATTTTACAGAAAGAACATTAAAAAAAGCAATTTAGAAGATAAAGCAGTTACTGGCCTCAAAAGCTTCCCCTCTTCCCCAGTAAAATACTCAAATAACTAAAACCACGTTTACTGTTCAGCCATAGTCTTGCTGCATTATAGCCTGATGAGATGAAACCATACAGCATAACCTTTCCAGGTTCAGGTCAGAACTTTTTAAAATGGCTCGGTATCACAAAATGATGTTTATTGGATTATAAGGCATGGGCACACTTACTTCCCATGACCTCATTCATCCTGAGCTTTTTGTATTAAAAATCATTACATCAGGCACAGAACAAAAAGGTCAGATGTGCAAAAGCTAGGAAAAAGATGTCACATTTTGTAGCTCAGTCTTAAACATGACATTTTCTTTATGCATTTAGCTCCTCAAGCATAATTTTGCGCTGCATGAGAACATTTGAAGTTTGCTTTTTACCTATTTACACCAAAAGGGCAATAATCTCAAGAGTACACAGGTAGATACAGAGAACTCGCCCACCGTGTCCTAGCTGAAAATCAAGAGTGAATACAGCACAGAGCCCAAGCTCATCAGCCCGGCTGAAAGACTGCATGGCCACACCAGGGTCATTCCATCAGTTCAGGTGGAAGTGTCATCTGCATAAGCCTATGAACTCCTTTCTGCTGGTGATGAGGTTTCATCATCTGATGACAGTTCAGAACAATATAGTAAAGTTTCCAATCAAGGCTTTGGAAGTTGGTATATGGTGCTACTCGCACTTCATACTTCTTTTTTTTCATTACCGTTGTATTTTGATAAATCCACACCAAAGCCAGGCAATTTTCCCTTTTGGCATCAGTCCAGCTTTACCTCATACCTTAAGATGATACAGGAGAGGAACCTGCAGAAGTATTTCAGTGTGCACAAAGCACTCCATGAGGTACTGCAACACAATCTTTCAGCTACTTGTTCTTTCATACTATGCTGGGAAAGCCCTTGTTTAAAAAAAACCTAAACACCGAGCTTTTGGCAGTTTTTCTAAAGTATTCATTCAGGTTTGTAAAACCTGCTCCTTCAGGTGAAAAGGCTCTTGTTTTGAGAAAGCATTACTCAAACAGCAAGTGATCCATTCCACACCACAGAGCCCACATGTAGAAAGAATTTGGGGATTCTCAGCTCCCAGCCCCATGTTTCACCTAAGCTGCTTCCCAGGTATCCATTACGCTACTTTTAATGGGCAAAAGAGATTGACTTCTAGAAAAGATGAGATTTCCAATCAAACCGGGAAACCTCTCATTTGAGGAGTATAGATTCAATAGTTTAGCCTGTGTAAGACTTGCTTCCTATCACAATAACACCATCATTCAGAACACCAAATGGCACTAAGACACATCAATATTGGAAATTTTTTCTCATATGATGGACAGTATTTCAAACTTAAAAGCTGAGGTCAGGGAGCATTAAACCAAGGTCTGTTCAGCAATGGCTTTCCTAAAAACAGCTAGCAACTTACATTGGCTAAATAGAACCAGAGCTTGTTTTTTTCTAGTTACACAATATTAAGAAATATTGACGTGAATTATGCACAAGGCCAACAGACAGATAGCCCCTTTAGCATCTCCAGTCTCTTGAAAACCAAATTACTTCAAAGCTCTGGATTTCCAAGCATTATGGACTAATCAGAAAAGTAAATGAGCCAATACTGGAGACCAACTTGCTTTAAACGTCAACCACAGTATATAATAGGTCTGAAAGGCATTTATGGATAATTAAGCAGCTGTCACAACCAAAGCTTTCAAAACAGGATTTGTACCCTGATGTGCCAAATCCTATGCATAGAAGTATGACACAAAACCTGCCTCATGGAACACAAAGCATACATATTAAAACTATGCAACAAGAGAACAAAGCATGTGGGTGGATGGAGAAGTGTAAATTACAGCTCAGAAAAGAAAAAAACCACTACAACAAAACAGAAGTCACAGCTTGTCGCTTGCTAATGAGAGAAGATTGGTTTTTGTGCATTAAAGTAAGCGAGGTTTCAGAAAATTATGCAGTTTAACTTGTTGGGGGTTTTTTCTTACACATTAAGAGATGGCAACACAGCAGAAAGCAAGAAGGGTCCTGAAGAGACAGGCTCACAAAGGAGGTCCATGAATTCCACAGGTGTTAACACTTTATATCTGAAAAAAAAAATCAAGCTTTGCCTCCAGAGCACACACCCTGCTTGTTAGGAGAAGTTATAGACTGTATCTTTTTCCTACACTAACACATTGTGCCATGCCTTGATAACAGACTTCCCACTTTCCTATCTCTTTCAATTTCAAAATGTAGTGCTTATATATACTACAAAGCAGTTTAAGTTGGCAAATCACACGTGTTTATGTCAGCTTAACTATATCAGGAATTCATTTTCCTTTTGATTACTCAACTTTGGTTCTATTTTAAAACACTTCTTTTTAAAAAGCTTAGCAGGCTGAAGAGTTAATGCACAGAAATGATGACAGCTACATAGTACACAAGTGATCTAACATGCAGAACATACTTGCAGGGGGTGATACCCAAAATTACTTTGGAGAAGTGACTCTAAGCACAGCTGGTGATGCCACTTCTCTTATTCCACCCAACCACATTGTTCACTCCACCTCATCTGCTCCAAACTCTCTGCACCAGAGCAAGCAGCACGGCCTCCAGTGCTACCTGGTCTGAAGCTGCAAGTACAGTGATCAGTACAGGCTGGAAAGCCAAGATCTGCTCCTCCGCTGAGCAAGTTCATATTGGCCTTTGCTGAGCAGTACAGATTGCTTACAGGGCAAGGATAGGCAGACTTTCATCTGAATGAAAGGATGACTGTTATTACAGCTAATCCAGTCTCATTTCAACCTATTTTATCTTGGCATGGGTGATAGGAAAGGAAAAAAAGAAAGTCTTCCAACAAGTTTGCAAAAAACATATGTAAATTCCCCAATTCTAAATGATCTGGCTAGGTATTAGCCCACTGCTACACTAGGAGACTTTCAGGAATGAAACCTTTCCTAAAAGCTTTTGGCTGTGCGCAGCTGGAGAAGGTACTTTGTGGTTTTTCAGGTGCAGTCCCTTCCTCTTAACATTAAAATGAATGCTTGGCACTTTACAAGATGAGGACTCAACTCTGGCTTCAACCTGTGCTCTTTCAAGAACACTTTTCCCCATGCAGTTAAATTGGCCACAAATTCAGACAGTGCATTCTTTCTGAACTGTATGTTTTATGATCTTAGTTTAGGGGCCTCATAAAAGATGTAGTGTGCAAGCCACAGTATCCTACACTCAAAGGGTCATAACCACTGCATCTACACCGATACCCACAGAACTCTTAAAGACACTTCTGCTCAGTAGTGTTTATTGCCAAAACAAATTTCTAGTCCTAACATTTCTGCCGTTCAACTTCCCATGGAAAAGTTTAATAGTTTCTATTATAAAGTTGATTTTCTCACATGCTTGATAGCCTAACAGAGCCAGAAACTGAACATCTTGCCTCATTTCACAGTTAAAAGCTGAATTTCGGTTCAGTTTCTTCCATATGGCCCTAGTACATAAGCATTCAACTTTTAGTCCATTCAGCTATTAGAAAGGTATCAATCTGCCTGCAACTAAAATACATCAAGAAGTATTTTGCTTTTCTTCTGTGCTTCCACGAATGTTACTTACCTCGGGCATTAGACAAGCAACTGAACCAAAAAGCACCATTCCCACCAGAGCAGCACTGGCTGATCAACAGCTCCAGCACCTTACATAAAGCACGTAAATGTTGCCTGCCCCCATGTGGACACATCAACTCTGCACACACGAAAGGAAGGCTAAAATCCAAGTTACTCGCTTGGATCTGTACTGCGTTGATGTGAAAACAAACATCCTTTGGAGAGCTGACAAAAGATTGAGTGATTTTTTTTTGGTGTCAAATAGCAATGTTCCTCTGTTGCTAATGACTGTCAGATGATAGCAGAGCTATTCTTTGGCTAAAGCTGAGCAAATCATGCCAATGTGAATAGGAGTATCAGTCTAACATCACTCAAAAGA